>NC_063257.1:28269173-28418756 GCF_019578655.1 Ricinus communis | reverse complement strand
ATATATCCCTCTTACGGTGTTCTTTTCTAGTATTAACAAATATACCCCTCCTACGGGGTTGTTTTCTCATATTGACAAATATACCTGTTTTTTGGGGTTGTTTTCTCATCTTGAAAGATATGCCCCGCTTACGATGTTGTTTTCTAATATTGACAAATAGACCTCTCTTACGGGGTTGTTTCCTCATATTGACAAATACACCCCTCTTATAGGGTTGTTTTCTCGTATTAAAAAATATACCACTTTTTTGGGGTTCTTTTCATATGTTGAAAGATCTAATCCTCTTACGGGGTTGTTTTCTCATGTCGAAGAATATACCCCTCTTACGATGTTGTTCTCTAATATTGACAAATATACCCCTCTTATGGGGTTGTTTTCTCATATTAACAAATATACCCCTTTTATGGGGTTGTTCTCTCATATTGACAAATATACCAGTTTTTTGCGGTTGTTTTCTCATGTTGAAAGATATACCCCTCTTACGGGATTATTTTCTAATAATGACAAATATACCTCTCTTACGGGGTTATTTCCTGATATTGACAAATACACCCCTCTTACGGGGTTGTTTTCTCATATTAAAAAATATAACACTTTTTTGGGGTTGTTTTCACATGTTGAAATATCTACCCCCGTTACGGGGTTGTTTTCTAATATTGACAAATATACTCCTCTTTCTGGGGTTGTTTTGTCGTATTAAAATAAATACCACTTTTTTGGGATTGTTTTCACCTGTTCAAAGATGTACCCCTCTTACGGGGTAGTTTTCTATTATTTACAAAAATATCCCTCTTACGGGGTTGATTTCTTATATTGACAAATATACCCCCTTTACAGGGTTGTTTTCTCATATTGAAATATATACCCCTTTTACGGGGTTCTTTTCTCATAATAAAATATATATCACTTTTTTGAGGTTGTTTTCCCATGTTGAAAGATATATCCCTCTTACTGGGTTGTTTTTTAATATTAAAAAATATAACCCTATTACGGGGTTGTTTTCTCATATTGACAAATATACCACTTTTTTAGGATTGTTTTCTCATGTTGAAAGATATACCCCTCTTACAAGGTTTTTTCTAATATTGAAAAATATACCCCTCTTACAGGGTTGTTCTCTAATAATGACAAATATACCCCTCTTTCGAGGTTGTTTTCTCATATTGACCAATATAACCCCCTTACGGGTTGTTTTCTCATGTTGACAAATATACCCCCTTTCGGGGTTGTTTTCTCTTGTTGAAAGATATATCACTTTTTTGGGTTGTTTTCTCATTTTGAAAGATATACCCCTCTTACGGTGGTGTTTTTCATATTGACAAGATAGCCCCCTTACGGGGTTGTTTTTTCATATTGACAAAGAGAACACTTTTTTGGGGTTGTTTTCTCATGTTGACAAAGATACCACTTTTTTGGAGTTGTTTTCTAATGTTGAAAGATATGCCCCTCTTACGGGGTTATTTTCTAATATTTACAAATATACCCCTCTTACGGGGTTGTTTTCTAATATTGACAAATATACCCCTCTTACAGGGTTGTTTTCTCATATTGACAAACATACCACTTTTTTGGGGTTGTTTTCTCATGTTGAAAGCTAAACGTCTTATACGGGGTTGTTTTATAATATTATTGACAAATATACCCCTCTTACGGTGTTATTTTCTAATATTTACAAATATACCCCTTTTACGAGGTTGTTTTCTAATATTGACAAATATACCCCTCTTACGGGGTTATTTTTTAATATTGAGAAATATACCCCTCTTACGGGGTCGTTTTCTCAAATTCACTAATATAACCCCCTTACGGGTTTGTTTTCTCATATTGACAAATATACTCCTCTTACGGGTTGTTTTCTCATGTTCAAAGATATACCACTTTTTTGGGGTAGTTTTCTCATTTTGAAAGATATACACCTCTTACTAGGTTGTTTTCTAATATTGATAAATATAACCCTCTTTCGGGGTTGTTTTTTCATATTTACAAAGATAGCACTTTGTTAAGGTTGTTTTCTCATGTTGACAAATATACCCCTCTCACGAGGTTGTTTTCTTATATTGACAAATATACCACTTTTTTAGGGTTGTTTTCTCAGGTTGAAAGATAAACCCCTTATACGGGGTCATTTTCTAATATTGACAAATATAACCCTCTTACGGGGTTGTTTTATCATATTGACAAATATACCACTTTTTTGGGGTTGTTTTCTCATTTGACAAATGTACCCCTCTTACGGGGTTGTTTTCCCTCTAAGGGTTATTATCTAATATTGATAAATATACCCTCTTACGGGTTGTTTTCTATATTGACAAATATACCCTCTTACGGGGTTGGTTTCTCATATTGACAAATATACCACTTTTTAGGGTTGTTTTCTCATTTTGAAAGATATACCCCTTTTACGGGTTGTTTTCTAATATTGACAATATACCTCTTACTGGTTGTTTTTAATATTGACAACATACCCTCTTAGATGTTGCTTTCTCAAATTGTTACAATATAACCCCCTCTTATTACCGCTTCTCATTTGACAAATATACCCCTCTTACGGTTGTTTTCTCATGTTGAAAGATATACACCTCTTACCGGGTTGTTTTCTAATATTGACAAATATAACCCTCTTTCGAGGTTGTTTTTCCATATTACAAAGATAAATAGCACTTTATTGTTGTTTTCTTATGTTGACAAATATACCCCTCTAACGGGGTTGTTTTCTAATATTGACAAATATACCCCTCTTACGGGGTTGTTTTCTTATATTGACAAATATACCACTTTTTTAGGGTTGTTTTCTCAGGTTGAAAGATAAACCTACAGGGTCGTTTTCTAATATTGACAAATATAACCCTCTTACGGGGTTGTTTTCTCATATTGACAAATATACCACTTTTTTGGGGTTGTTTTCTCATTTGACAAATATACCCTCTTACTGGGTTGTTTTCCTTCACATGAGGGGTTGTTATCTAATATTGACAAATGTTCCCTCTTTACTGAGGTTGTTTTCCCATATTGACAAATATACCCCTCTTACGGGGTTGGTTTCTCATATTGACAAATATACCACTTTTTTAGGGTTGTTTTCTCATTTTGAAAGATATACCCCGTTTATGGGGTTTTTTTAATATTGACAAATATACCCCTCTTACGGGGTCTTTTTCTCAAATTCACTAATATAACCCCCTTACGGGGTTGTTTTCTCATATTGACAAATATACCCCTCTTACGTGTTGTTTTCTCATGTTGAAAGATATACACATCTTACTAGGTTGTTTTCTAATATTGACAAATATAACCCTCTTTCGGGGTTGTTTTTCATATTTACAAAGATAGCACTTTGTTAAGGTTGTTTTCTCATGTTGACAAATATACCCCTCTCACGGGGTTGTTTTCTAATATTGACAAATATACCCCTCTTACGGGGTTGTTTTCTTATATTGACAAATATACCACTTTTTTAGGGTTGTTTTCTCAGGTTGAAAGATAGACCCTTATACGGGGTCGTTTTCTAATATTGACAAATATAACCCTCTTACGGGGTTGTTTTCTCATATTGACAAATATACCACTTTTTTGGGGTTGTTTTCTCATTTGACAAATGTACCCCTCTTACGGGGTTGTTTTCCCTCATAAGGGGTTATTATCTAATATTGACAAATGTACCCCTCTTACGGGGTTGTTTTCCCATATTGACAAATATACCCCTCTTACGGGGTTGGTTTCTCATATTGACAAATATACCACTTTTTTAGGGTTGTTTTCTCATTTTGAATGATATACCCCTTTTATGGGGTTCTTTTTAATATTGACAAATATACCCCTCTTACGGGGTTGTTTCTCATATTGACAAATCTATCACATTTTGGGGGTTGTTTTCTCATTTTGAAGAATATACCCCTCTTACGGTGTTATTTTCAAATATTGACAAATATACCCCTCTTAGGGGGTTGCTTTCTCATTTTGACAAATATACCACTTTTTTGGGGTTGTTTTCTCATGTTGATAGATATATCCCTCTTACGGTGTTGTATTCTAATATTGACAAATATACCCCTCTTATGGGGTTGTTTTCTCATATTGACAAATATACCAGTTTTTGGGGTTGTTTTCTCATGTTGAAAGATATACCCCTCTTACGGGGTTATTTTCTAATATTGAAAAATATACCTTTCTTACGGGTTTGTTTCCTGATATTAACGAATACACCCCTCTTACGGGGTTGTATTCTCGTATTAAAAAATATACCGCTTTTTTGGGGTTGTTTTCACATGTTGAAAGATCTACCCCCCTTACGGGGTTGTTTTCTATTATTGACAAATATACCCCTCTTATGGGGTTGATTTCTCATATTGACAAATATATCCCTCATACGGGATTGTTTTCTCATATTAAAATATATACCACTTTTTTGAGGTTGTTCTCCCATGTTGAAAGATGTATCCCTCTTACGGGGTTATTTTCTGCTATTGACAAATTTACCCCTCTTACGGGGTTGTTTTCTCATATTGACAAATATACCACTTTTTTAGGATTGTTTTCTCATGTTGAAAGATATACCCCTTTTACGGGGTTGTTTTCTAATGTTGACAAATATACCCCTCTTACGGGGTTGTTTTCTCATATTGACAAATATAACCCCCATATGGGGTTGTTTTCTCATATTGACAAATATACCGCACTTACGTGGTTATTTTCTCATGTTGAAAGATATACCACTTTTTGGGGTTTTTTCTCATTTTGAAAGATATACCCCTCTTACGTGGTTGTTCTATGATATTGATGAATATAATCCTCTGACGGGGTTGTTTTTTCATATTAACAAAGATAGCACTTTTTTGGGGTTGTTTTCTCATGTTGACAAAGATAACACATTTTTGGAGTTGTTTTCTCATGTTGAAAGATATACCCCTCTTACGGTGTTGTTTTCTAATATTTACAAATATACCCCTCTTACGACGTTGTTTTCTAATATTGACAAATATACCCTCTTACGACGTTGTTTTCTCATATTGACAAATATACCACATTTTTGGGCTTGTTTTCTCATGTTGAAAGATAAACCTCTTATACGTGGCTGTTTTCTGATATTGACAAATATACCCCTCTTACGAGGTTGTTTTCTCATATTGACAAATATACCACTTTTTGGGGTTGTTTTCTCATTTTGAAAGATTTACCACTTTTACGGGGTTATTTTCTGATACTGACAAATGTAACCCTCTTACGGGGTTGTTTTCTTTTATTAAAAAATATACCACTTTTTTGAGGTTGTTTTCTCATGTTGAAAGATATATCCCTCTTACGGGGTTATTTTCTAATATTAACAAATATGCCCCTCTTCCGGGGTTCTTTTCTTATATTCACAAATATAATACCTTTACGGGGTTGTTTTCACATATTGACAAATATAACCCTCTTACAGGATTCTTTTCTAATATTGACAAATATACCCCTCTTACGGGGTTGTTTTCACATGTTGAAAGATGTATCCCTCTTACAAGGTTGTTTTCTAATATTGAAAAATATACCCTTCTCACTGGGTTGTGTTCTCATATGCATAAATGTACCCCACTTACGGGGTTGTTTTCTCTTATTAAAAAATATACTATTTTTTTGAGGTTGTTTTCTCATGTTGAAAGATATATCCCTCTTATGGGATTGTTTTCTAATACTGACAAATATACCCCTCTAACGGGGTTATTTTATCATGTTGACGAATATACCCCTTTTTTGGGGTTGTTTTCTCATGTTGAAAGATATACCCCTCTTACGGGGTTGTTTTCTAATATTGACAAATATACCCCTCTTACGGGGTTGTTTTCTACTGTTGGCAAATATACCCCTCTTACGGGGTTGTTTTCTCATATTGACAAATATAACCCCCTTACGGTGTTGTTTTCTCATATTGACAAATATACCCCTCATACGGGGTTGTTTTCACATGTTGAAAGATATACCACTTTTTTAGGGTTGTTTTCTCACTTTGAAAGATATACCCTTCTTCCGGGGTTGTTTTCAAATATTGACAAACATAACTATCTTACGGGGTTGTTTCTCCATATTGACAAAGATAGCACTTTTTCGGAGTTGTTTTCTCATGTTAAAAGATATACCCCTCTTACGAGGTTGTTTACAAATATTTACAAATATACCCCTCTTACGGGATTATTTTCTCATTTTGAAAGATTTACCCCTCTTACGAAGTTGTTTTCTAATGTTGACAAATGTGCCCCTTTTACGGGGATATTTTCTCATATTGACAAATATAAGCCCCTTCGGGGTTATTTTCTTATATTGACAAATATACCCCTCTTACGGGGTTGTTTTCTCATGTTGAAAGATATACCAGTTTTTTGGGTTGTTTTCTCATTTTGAAAGATATACCCCTCTTACGGGGTTGTTTTCTAATATTGACAAATATAACCCTCTTATGGGGTTGTTTTTCATATTGACAAAGATAACCCTCTTATGGGGTTGTTTTTCATATTGACAAAGATAACAGTTTTTTGGGGCTGTTTTCTCATGTTGACAAAGATAGCAGTTTTTTGTAGTTGTTTTCTCATGTCGAAAGATATACCCCTCTTACGGGGTTGTTTTCTAATATTTATAAATATAGCCCTCTTACGGGGTAGTTTTCTAATGTTGACAAGTATACCTCTCTTACGGTGTTGTTTTCTAATATTGACAAATATACCCCTCTTACGGGGTTATTTTCTCATTTTGATAAAGATATCACTTTTTTGGGGTTGTTTTCTCATGTTCAAAGATATATCCCTCTTATGGGGTTGTTTTCTAATATTGACAAATATACCACTTTTACGGGGTTGTTTTATCATACTAACAAATATACCTCTCTTACGGGGTTATTTTCTCATATTAAAAGATATACCATTCTTTTAGGGTTGTTTTCTCATTTTGAAAGATATAGCCCTCTTATGGGGTTGTTTACTGATATTGACAAATATACCCCTCTTACAGGGTTGTTTTCTAATATTGACAAATATATCCCTCTCACGGGGTTATTTTCTGATATTTATAAATATACCCCTCTTACGGGGTTATTTTCTAATATTGACAAATATATCCCTCTTACGGGATTGTTTTCTAATATTGACAAATATACCCTCTTACGGGGTTGTTTTCTCTTATTAAAAAATATACCACTTTTTTGGGATTGTTTTCTCATGTAGTCAGATATACCCCTCTTACGGGGTTGTTTTCTAATATTGATAATGTAACCCTCTTACGGGGTTGTTTTCTCATATTGACAAATATACCACTTTTTTGGGGTTGTTTTATCATTTTGACAAATACACTCTTCTTCCAGGGTTATTTTCTCATGGTTAAAGATATACCCCTCTTACGGGGTAGTTTTCTAATATTGACGAATATACCCCTCTTACGGGGTTATTTTCTAAAATTGGCAAATATACCCCTCTTACGGGGTTGTTTTCTCATATTGACATATATAATACTTTTTAGGGGTTGTTTTCTCATTTTGAAAGGTATACCCCTGTTACGGGGTTATTTTTTAATATTTATAAATATACCCCTTTTATGGGGTTATTTTATGATATTGAAAAATATACCACTCTTTTGTGGTTGTTCTCTAACGTTTAAAGATATATCCCTCTTGCGGTGTTGTTTTCTAATATTGATGAAATATACCACTTTTCTCGGGTTGTTTACTCATGTTGAAAGATATATCCCTCTTATGAGAATGTTTTCTAATATTGACAAATAGACCTGTCTTACCGGTTTGTTTTCTCATATTGACCAATATACCACTTTTTGTGGTTATTTTCTCATTTTGAAAGATATAACCCCTATTACGGGGTTATTTTCTAATATTTACAAATATACCCCTCTTCCGGGGATGTTTTCTCATATTAACAAATATATCCTTTTAAGGGGTTATTTTCTCATATTGATAAATATTCCACTTTTTTGGGGTTGTTTTCTCATTTTGAAAAATATACCCCTCTTACGGGGTTGTTCTCTAATATTGACAAATATACCCCTCACATTGACAAATATACCACTTTTTTGGGTTGTTTTCTTAGTTTGAAAGATATACCCCTTTTATGGGATTATTTTCAAAAATTGACAAATATATCCCTCGTACGGGGTCGTTTTCTCATATTGACAAATATACCACTTTTTTTGGGTTGTACTCTCATGTTGAAAGATATACCCCTCTTACGGGTTTGTCTTCTAATATTGAAAAATATACCACTTTTTTGGGATGTTTTGTCATGTTGAAAGATATACCCCTCTTAAGGGGTTGTTTTCTAATATTGACAAATATACCCCTCTTACGAGGTTGTTTTCTAACATTGAAAAATATACCCCTCTTACGGGGTTATTTTCTCATATTGACAAATCTACCCCTCTTACGGGGTTGTTTGTTCGTGTTGAAAGATATAACACTTTTCTGGGGATGTTTTCTCATTTTGAAAGATATACCCCTCTTACGGGGTTATTATCCAATATTGACAAATATACCCCTCTTATGGGGCTGTTTTCTCCTATTGACAAATATACCACTTTTTTTGGGTTGTTTGCCCATTTTGAAAGATAGACCGCTCTTACGGGGTTATTTTCTAATATTGATAAATATAAGCTTCTTACGGGATTGTTTTTTCATATTGACAAATATACACTTCGTACGGGGTTGTTTTCACATATTGACAAATATACCACTTTTTTGGGATTCTTTTCTCATGTTGAAAGATATACCCCACTTACAGGGTTGTATTCTAATATTGACAAATATACCCCTCTTACGGGGTTGTTTTCTTATATTGATAAATATACCACTTTTTTAGGGTTGTTTTCTCATGTTGAAAGATATATCCCTCTTACGGGGTTGTTTTCTGATATTGTCAAATATACTCCTCTTACGGGGTTGTTTTCTCATATTAATAAATACACCCCTCTTACGGCGTTATTTTCTCATATTGACAAATATACCACCTTTTTGGGGTTGTGTTCTGATATTGACAAATATACCCCTCTTACGGGGTTATTTTCTCAAATTGACAAATATACCACTTTTTTGGGGTTATTTTCTCATATTGACGAATACACTCTTCTTACGGGGTTGTTTTCTAATATTGACAAATATACTCCTCTTACGGGGTTGTTTTCTAATATTGACAAATATACCCTTCTTACATGGTTGTTTTCTCAAATTGACAAATATAACCTTCTTACGGGGTTGTTTTCTCATATTGACAAATATACCCCTCTTATGGGGTTATTTTCTCAAGTTGAAAGATATAACACTTTTTTGGAGATGTTTTCTCATTTTGAAAAATATACCCCTCTTACGGGGTTGTTCTCTAATATTGACAAATATACCCCACTTACGGGGTTATTTTTTGATATTGACAAATTTACCCCTCTTACGGGATTGTTTTCTCATTTTAAAAGATATACCACTTTTTAGGGTTGTTTTCTAATTATGAAAGATATACCCCTCTTACGGGGTTGTTTTTTTAATATTGACAAATATGCCCGCTTATGGGGTTGTTTTCTCCTATTGACAAATATGTCCTTTTTTTGGGGTTGTTTTCTTATGTTGAAAGATATATCCTTCTTACAGGGTTGTTTTCTCAAATTAACAAATATACCCCTCTTATGGGGTTATTTTCTCATATTGATAAATATACCACCTTTTTGGGGTTGTTTTCTCATATTCACAAATATACCCCTCTTACGGGGTTATTTTCTCATATTGACAAATATAGCACTTTTTTGGGGTTGTTTTCTCATATTGACAAATACACTATTCTTACGGGATTATTTTCTAATATTGATAAATATACCCCTCTTACGGGGTTGTTTTCTAATATTGACAAATATACCCTTCTTATAGGGTTGTTTTCTCATATTGACGAATATAACCTTCTTACGGGGTTCTTCTCTAATATTGACAAATATACCCCTCTTACGGGGTTATTTTCTCATATTGACAAATATACCCCTCTTATGGGGTTGTCTTCTAATATTGACAAATAAACCACTTTTTTGGGGTTGTTTTCTCATATTGACAAATACACTCTTCTTACGGGATTATTTTCTTTTATGTAAAATATAACCCTCTTATAGGGTTGTTTTCTAATTTTGATAAATATACCCTTCTTATGGGGTTGTTTTCTCACATTTACAAACATACCACTTTTTTTGGGTTGTTTTCTTAATTTGAAAGATATACCCCTTTTTCGGGGTTGTTTTGTAATGGTGAAAGATGTACCCCTCTTATGGGGTTGTTTTCTAATATTGATATATATAACCCTCTTACGGGGTTCTTTTCTCATATTGACAAATATACCCCTCATACGGGGTTGTTTTCTCATATTGACAAATATACCAATTTTTTGGGGTTATTTTCTCATGTTGAAAGGTATACCCCTCTAACGGGGTTGTTTTCTAATATCGACAAATATACCCCTCTTACGGGGATGTTTACTCATATTGATAAATATATCACTTTTTTGGGTAGTTTTCTCTTGTTCAAAGATATATCCCTCTTACGGGGTTATTTTCTAATATTGACAAATATACCCCTCTTATGGGGTTGTTTTCTCATACTAACAAATATACCCCTCTTACGGGGTTGTTTTCTCAAGTTAAAAGATATACCACTTTTTTAGGGTTGTTTTCTCATTCTGAAAGATATGCCCCTCTTACAGGGTTGTTTTTTTAATATTGACAAATATATCCGCTTTTGGGGTTGTTTTCTCCTATTGACAAATATGCCACTTTTTTGGGGTTGTTTTCTCATTTTGAAAGATATATCCCTCTTACGGGGTTGTTTTCTAATTTTGACAAATATACCCCTCTTACGGGGTTGTTTTCTCATATTGACAAATATACCCTCTAACGGGGTTGTTTTCTCATATTGATAAATTTTCCACTTTTTTGGGGTTGTTTTCTCATTTTGAAAGATTTACCCCTCTTACGGGGTTGTTTTCTAATATTGCCAAATATACCACTCTTACGGGGTTGTTTTCTCACATTGACAAATATACCATTTCTTTGGGGTTGTTTTCTAATTTTGAAAGATATACACCTTTTTTGGGTTGCGTTCTCATGGTGAAAGATATACCCCTCTTACGGGGTTGTTTTCTCATATTGATAAATATAACCCTCTTACAGGGTTCTTTTCTCATATTGACAAGATACCCCTCGTACGGGGTTGTTTTCTCATATTGACAAATATACCACTTTTCTAGGGTTGTTTTCTCATTTTGAAAGATATACCCCTCTTACGGGGTTGTTTTCTAATATTCACAAATATACCCCTCTTACGGGTTTGTTTTCTCATATTGAACAATATACCCCTCTTACGGGATTGTTTTCTCCTATTGACAAATATACCACTTTTTTAGGGTTGTTTTCTCATATTGACAAATACACTCTTCTTACTAGTTGTTTTCTAGTATTGACAAATACACCCCTCTTACGGGGTTGTTTTCTAATTTTAACAAATACACCCGTCTTACGGGGTTATATTCTCACATTGACAAATATACCACTTTTCTGGGGTTGTTTTCTCATTTTGAAAGATATACCCCTGTTGCAGGGTTGTTTTCTAATATTGATAATTATACCCCTCCTACGGGGTTGTTTTCTCATATTGACAAATATATCACTTTTTTGGGGTTCTTTTCTCATTTTGAAAGATATACCCCTCTTACGGGGTTGTTTTCTAATATTGACAAATATACTCGTCTTAAGGAGTTGTTTTCTCATATTAATAAATATAACCCTTTTATGGGGTTGTTTTCTCCTATTGACAAATTTACTACTTTTTTGGGGTTGTTTTCTCATTTTGAAAGATATACCCCTCTTAAGGGATTGTTTTCTAATATTGACAAATATACCCCTCTTACGGGGTTGTTTTCTCATGTTGAAAGATATAACACTTTTTTGGGGATGTTTTCTCATTTTGAAAGATATACCCCTCTTACGGGGTTGTTTTCCGATATTCACAAATATACCCCTCTTATGGAGCTGTTTTCTCCAATTGACAAATATACAACTTTTTTTGGGTTGTTTTGTCATTTTGAAAGATACACCCCTCTTACGGGGTTGTTTACTAATATTGATAAATATAACCCTCTTACGGGATTGTTTTCTCATATTAACAAATATACCCTTCGTACGGGGTTATTTTCAAATATTAACAAATATACCACTTTTTTGGGGTTGTTTTCTCATGTTTAAAGATATACCCCTCTTACAGGGTTATTTTCTAATATTGACAAATATACTCCTCTTACGGGGTTATTTTCTCGTATTGATAAATATACTCCTCTTTTGGGGTTGTTTTCTCATATTGATAAATATACCACTTTTTTGGGGTTGTTTTCTCATGTTGAAAGATATATCCCTCTTACGGGGTTATTTTCTGATATTGACAAATATACCACTTTTTTGGGGTTGTTTTCTCATATTGACAAATACACTCTTCTTACGGGGTTGTTTTCTAATATTGACAAATATACCGCTCTTACGGGGTTATTTTCTAATATTGACAAATATACCCTTCTTACAGGGTCTTTTCTCATATTGACGAATATAACCTTCTTACGGGGTTGTCTTCTCATATTGACAAATATACCCCTCTTACGGGGTTGTTTTCTCATGTTGAAAGATATAACACTTTTTTGGGGATATTTTCTCATATTGACAAATACACTCTTCTTACGGGGTTGTTTTCTAATATTATAAAATATAACACTCTTACGGGGTTGTTTTCTCATATTTACAAATATATCACCTTTTTGGGTTGTTTTCTTAATTTGAAAGATATACCCCTTTTTTAGGGCTGTTTTCTCACGGTGAAAGATATACCCCTCTTACGGGGTTGTTTGCTAATATTGATATATATAACCCTCTTACCGGGTTCTTTTCTCATATTGACAAATATACCCCTCGTACGGGGTTGTTTTCTCATATAGACAAATATACCACTTTTTTGTGTTTGTTTTCTCATTTTGAAAAATATACCCCACTTACGGGGTTGTTCTCTAATATTGACAAATATACCCCTCTTACGAGATTATTTTCTCATATTGACAAATATACCCCTGTTACGGGGTTGTCTTGTAAAATTGACAAATATACCACTTTTTTGGGGTTGTTTTCTCATATTGACAAATACACTCTTCTTACGGGTTTGTTTTCTAATATTATAAAATATAACACTCTTACGGGGTTGTTTTCTCATATTTACAAATATATCACCTTTTTGGGTTGTTTTCTTAATTTGAAAGATATACCCCTTTTTTAGGGCTGTTTTCTCACGGTGAAAGATATACCCCTCTTACGGGGTTGTTTGCTAATATTGATATATATAACCCTCTTACCGGGTTCTTTTCTCATATTGACAAATATACCCCTCGTACGGGGTTGTTTTCTCATATAGACAAATATACCACTTTTTTGTGTTTGTTTTCTCATGTGGAAAGGTATACCCCTCTTACGGGGTTGTTTTCTAATATCGACAAATGTACCACTCTTACGGGATTGTTTTCTCATATTGATAAATATATCACTTTTTTGGGGTTGTTTTCTCATGTTCAAAGATATATCTCTCTTACGGGGTTATTTTCTAATATTGACAAATATACCCCTCTTACGAGGTTGTTTTCTGATAGTAACAAATATACCCCTCTTACGGGGTTGTTTTCTCATGTTGACATATATACCACTTTTTTGGGATTGTTTTCACATGTTGAAAGATATACCCACTTGCAGGGTTGTTTTCTAATATTGACAAATATACCCGCTTATGGGGTTGTTTTCTCCTATTGACAAATAGAACACTTTTTTGGGGTTGTTTTCTCATTTTTAAAGATATAACCCTCTTACGGGGTTGTTTTCTACTTTTGACAAATATACCCCTCTTACGGGGTTGTTTTCTCATATTGACAAATATACCCCTCTAACAGGGATGTTTTCTCATATTGACAAATATACCACATTTTTGGGGTTGTTTTCTCATTTTGAAAGATATACCCCTCTTACGGGGTTGTTTTCTAAAATTGACAAAAATACCCCTCTTACAGGGTTGTTTTCTAATATTGATAAATATAACTCTCTTATGGTGTTCTTGTCATATTAACAAATATACCCCTCTTACAGGGTTATTTTCTAATATTGATAAACATACCACTCTTACGGGGTTGTTTTCTCACATTGACGTGGTATATTTGTAAATATGAGAAAACAACCCCGTAAGAGGGTTATATTTATAATATTAGAAAACAACCCCAAAAAAGTGGTATATTTGTCAATATGAGAAAATAACCCCGTACGAGGGGTATATTTGTCAATATGAGAAAAGAACCCTGTAAGAGGGTTATATATATCAATATTAGCAAACAACCCCGTAAGACGGGTATATCTTTCACCATGAGAAAACAACCCCAAAAAAGGGGTATATCTTTCAATACCTCAATGCCGAATTATCTGTATAGACGATGGTATTCGATAGCACGAGGTATGAACGGAACTTGTCGAAGGCATAAACTATAGCTAACAGCTCCTTCTTAGTGGTGGTATAGTGCTCCTAGGCATCTATCAACATCTTGCTAGCATAATAGATAGGTTCAAACTTCTTCTCAACCTGCTGTCCAAGAACATCTCCAATTGTATAGTCACTAGCATCGCACATGAGTTCAAAGGGCAGCCCCCAATCAGGTGAAACCATGATAGGAGCTGTGGTTAGTAACTTTTTTAATAAGTCAAAAGCCTGTAAGCAATCCGAATCAAACACAAAAGGTACATCCTTAACAAGCAATTTAGTAAGAGGTCTAGCTATTTTAGAAAAATCCTTAATGCATCTCCTATAAAAGCCAGCATGCCCGAGGAAGCTCTTAACAGCCTTAATAAAACTAGGGGGTGGCAATTTTGATATGGTCTCTACCTTAGCTCTATCTACCTCCATCCCCGTATATGAAATCTTGTGCCCCAACACAATATCCTCTCTCACCATAAAATGACATTTTTTCCAATTAAGAACTAACTTTGCCTCAACACATCGTGCAAGCATGCGCTCTAAATTAGACAAGTAGTAGAAAGAGTTAACGAACACTGAGAAGTCGTCCATGAAAACCTTCATAGACTCCTCAATCATATATTGGAAGATTGCCATCATACATCTCTGAAAAGTGGCAGATGCATTGCATAAACCAAATGGCATCCTTCGGTATGCGAACGTCCCATAGGGGCAAGTAAATGTTGTCTTCTCCTGGTCCTCAGGTGCGATTGGTATCTGGAAATAACCTGAAAGACCATTAAGAAAATAGTAAAACATATGGCCTGATAGACGCTCAAGAAGTTTAATTACCTCCTTTTCACCACCTCCTTCATGTTCGGGCTAAGTCGTCTTTGTGGCTGTGCCACTGGCCTAAAACTATCCTCCATCAGGATCTTGTGCGAGTAAAAACTAGGGTTGATCCCAGGGATGTCTGCAATCTTATATGCGAAGGCCATAGGGTACTTCCTGAGAGACGATAGCGCCATTTCCCTCTCCTCGGGAGTCAAGTCTGCTGCAACAATAACTGGCAGCCTCTTTGCCTCATCCAAGTAGGCATAGCTCAGGTGCTTGGGTAGTTCCTTCAACTCTAGGACTGGAGGGTCCTCAATTGAAGGTTTCACCTTCTGCAGGTCTGATCTGTCAAGAGAAATTAACGGGTCAGTAGAACAGCTGGGCTCACTAGCCAGCAAACAAGCGAGTTGTTGCAACACTTGCTTGTTGGACAACTCCTTTTCATCTTCTTGCAATACAACCTGCAAAGGGTCATCAAGCAAAATTTCTTGCATATGAGACTCAACAACATCATCTAAGACATCCATAGAAAATACAGTATCATCATGGTCTAGAGAATGTCTCATGGAAGTTGCTAAGTCAAAGGTGATAGTCTCGTCATCTACCCTAAGTTGGAGCTTCCCATTACAAACATTTATAACAGCCTTAGATGTAGCAAGAAAAGGTCTACCTAAGATCAGTGGCACAATACTCTCACCCTCCATATCCATGACAATGAAATCTATAGGAAATATAAACCTTGTCTACTTTAACAAGTACATCTTCAACTATACTCCTAGAAATCTTAATAGTCCTATCGGCTAACTGAATGCTCATCCTAGTGGGTTTAGGCTCACTAAACCAAGTCTATCAAACAAGCTAGTGTGCATCAAATTAATACTAGCTCCTAAGTCAGCTAAAGTACCACTAATAAGTAATTCACCAATGGCATAGGTACAGTGAAACTCCCTGGATCACGCCTCTTAACAGGCAGCTTGTTTTGCAGAATGGCTTAGCACTCCTCATTTAGGGTCACCAATCCCAAATCCTCCAATCTCCTCTTTTTGCTCAATATCTCCTTCAAAAATCTCGCGTACTTTGGCATCTGCAAAATAGCCTCAACAAAAGGAAGGTTAATGCGTAGTTGTTTAAAAAGGTCTAGAAACTTACCGAATCACGCTTCAACCTTTTCACCGCCTCATCAGCGAGGATATGGATAGTGGTCGGTACTCTCATTGGACTTTTCTTCTTATCCTCAGCTCTCATAGGCTCTATCTCCTCAGGCTCTGTTACTTCCTAGCAGGCTCATCCTGCACAACAACATCATCATTATTAGCTACAAGTAAGGAACTAGATAACTGCCTACCGGATCGCAAGGTGATAGCCTTGTAGTTCTCCCTCGGGTTAGACTCTATAGTGCTGGGTAGTGTCCCTGGTTGTCTCTCAGCCAACATCTTAGAAATCTAGCCTATCTGGTTCTCCAAATTCTGAATGGAGGCCTGCTGATTCCTAAGTGTGATATTCGTCTGCTGAAATCTATTGTCGGTAGAGGACACAAATTTCATCACCAACTCCTCGAGATTGGGCTTCTTCTCTTGAGGTGGAGGCAGTTGGGGTGGACCAGCTTGCGGTTGTGGCTGTTGCTGATGCAATCTTTGAAACCGGGTGGTCCCTAGGCGTTGTTATTGCTCCAACTAAAGTTAGAATGATTGCACCAACCGGGGTTGTATGTATTGCTGTACAGATTGTTCTGCTGTCTAGGTGCATTACCCACATAGTCTACCTGTTCAAGATCAGCAGAAACAATAAAGGATGAAGAAGTGGAAGGTGAAGCAACCATACCTCCCGCATTACAGTTTGCACCGTAGCGCGGGTCACTACAGAACTTACAGCTTATCTGGGTTGCATGAACGGGCATCTGAACCTGGTCTAATCTCTTGGTCATAAGCTCCACTTGAGCTGCCAAGGCTGCTGTGGAATCTAGCTGGTTGACCACTCCCTGCTTGACTGGCCGACTCTTAGAGGATTGCCACTGGTAGTTGTTCATGTCCATCTCCTCTATCATATTCTGCGCCTGCTCCAGTGTCTTACTGTTCAGGGCCCCACCTGCTACAACATCTACCATCTGCCTAGTAGCAAGGTTCAAACCGCTGTAGAAAGTCTGAACCTGCATCCATACTGGTAGTTCGTGGTGCGGGCAACATCAGAACAAGTCCTTGTACCTCTCCCAGGCCTCATACATGCTCTCGTCATCAAACTGCACAAAAAAAGATATATCATTTCTCAATCTAGTAGTTTTAGCAGGAGGAAAGTACTTATATAAAAACTTTTCAGCTAAAGATCTCCATGCCGTAATAGTGTTAGCTGGGAGTGACTGCAACCATCTTTTTGCTCGGTTCCTCAAAGAAAAAGGAAACAACCTCAACCGAATGCTATCATCAGTTGTTCCATTTATCTTGAAGGTGTCACAGATCTCGAAGAAGTTGGCTATGTGAACGTTTGGGTCCTCGCTCGGCAGTCCTCCATTGTACACTATTCTGGACCATTTGTATCACATTCGGCTTTATCTCAAAGTTATTGGCTGCCACAGATGTCGCAATATACTTGTCTATGTCCCCTCAAGAGAAGGTCTAGTAAACTCGTACATTGTCCTGTTCTCATTCGCAGCTTCATTATTGTCTCCCATCCCTGCTGGTCTATTCACAGGGGCTTCAATCTCTATCTGGCGCTTCCTCTTCTTCTTGCATACGCTTCCTCAAAAGATGGAGGGATCTCTTCAGTTCAGCAAGAGGGTCTACAGGAGTAGGATTAGAGCTCCTAGTCATAAACTACCAGAAATTAAGAGGCATCAACAAAAGAACACAAAAATGAATAACAAAAAAGATAAAGAATAAAAAGAATGGAAATTATAGAAAATAAAAATGGCTAGATTAGCACAAACACAAATTCACTCTAGTTCATACAAAAGTTCTCCAGCAACGGCGCCAAAAACTTGATAGGATGTTTATGTAGCTACAATCTAAAGTAGTGAACCTATCGATTCAGACTAGCACTAATGGCGAGTATCAAGGTCGTATTCTTGGGAAAGGGTGATCTTAGAACTACTACAGCATCTTATATTATCTAATCTTAACAAAATTGATGAAGTTACTATTCTATAACTATATGCAAGCTAAGTGATTAAATAAATGTCAAACAATCTGCAAAGATTTAGTGAAACAATCAAAGGGAGAAAGCAAACCCAAGGGGACCTAAGCTAGTTAGATTTTAGTGAAGGTAGAGATTATATTGATTACCAATTATGATTACCCGTGAGTGGATTCTAAATTGAATTTGATTTCCCTCTCGAGAACATCGAATTCCTAAACCTAAGAACCTAAACAATAGAATATCTTCCTAAGGATTAATTTTAGGTTAGCCTTAAGATTAATCCATTGCTATTAAGAGTTGTTAATTCTTAATTCGGCTCGTCAATTACCCTTATCTCTAAGTGATCATTAACTAGTCCTTGCTATTCAAATTTCCAATTACTAAATGAGTTTCTCAATTACATAAAGCAATCCGAACAACATAATTCACAACGTCTCATGAATAATGCAATTTCTTATTAATAATGAAAGTAGGAAGAATACAAGCATTGATAATCAAAATCTTATAAACATTAAATGCAATCCAACAAACAAGGGAACCCCAATGGGTTCAACAGTTCTAGCTACTCATGCTAACAAATAACACAAAGTAAGGAACAAATACAGAAAAGCAAATTGAAAACGTGTATACCCTTCTTCTTCAAATCAGATGAACAACCCTAAATCCCTAAATCTGAATAATAAACCACAATTGCCTCTTGAATGCCTCCAAATCCACTCTTGATCTTCAATGTGATGCTTAAACCACTCGAGTTCGTCCTTCAATATGCGAAATAGTTTCCCAAAGTCGAATATCAAAGTCTGAAAAAGGGTGGCTCGTGCGTGTATGTGAGATCTCAAGTCTGAAAATTGAACCCTACCAAAATAATTCGATTTTGCCTATATAATTGTCCTAGCACGGCCGTGGTCAAGCCCGTGCTGCAAAGTCGAGGCCGTGCTAGACCTTCGAGTCCCGAAAAATAGCTCTTCTACCTGATCGTGCCCTCGCTAGTGCTGAGCCACCAAGGGCCATGATGGAGGCTGTGGTTGCCTCAAAAATCGTGCCAAAAGGACATTTTTGACGATCAACTGTTGATGATTCAGCACGGCCAGAGTCCAAGCTGTGCTCATCCTTGAAATGCTAACCTTTGCTCAATTTTGATGGATTCTGGTACGTATTGGCAAGTATCTCCCTCGACTACTGATAATGTCCATCGATGATTACCTGAAATATAAAAGGAACCAAAACACAGGTGATTCTGGCATAAAACAGGATAACTATGCACAAAAATGGAAGTAATTGGGCTTATAAACGTGTAATACAATACATATCAGAAAACAACCCCGTAAAAGGTGTATATTTGTCGATATAAGAAAATAACCCCGTATAATGTGTATATTTATGAATTTGAGAAAACAACCCCATAATAGTGCTAATAATTTAATATAAGAAAATGACCCCATAAAAGTAGTATATTTATCAAAGTAAGAAAATAACCCCGTCAAACGTATATATTTGTGAATATGAGAAAATAACCCCGTAAAAGTAGTGTAATTGTGAGTATGAGAAAATAGCCTCGCAGAAGGGGTAAATTTTTTAATATGTGAAAACAACCCCGTAATACGGGGATATTTATGAATCTAAGGAAATAACCTCGCAATCGTGGTATATTTGTGAGCATGAGAAAACAAACCCTTAAATAGGTTAATTTTATAATATGAGAAAACAACCCCGTAAAAGGGGTACATTTGTCTATATAAGAAAATAACCCCATAAAACGTGTATATTTATGAATTTGAGAAAACAACCCCATAATAGTGCTAATAGTTTAATATGAGAAAATGACCCTGTAAAAGTGGTATATTTATCAATATAAGAAAATAACCCCATAAAACGTATATATTTTTAAATTTGAGAAAATAACCTCGTAAAAGTACTATAATTGCGAGTCTGAAAAAACTGCCTCGTAGATGGGCTAAATTTTTGAATATGAGAAAACACCCCGTAATACGGGGATATTTATCAATCGGAGAAAATAACCCCGTAATTTTGGTATATTTGTGAGTATGAGAAAGCAATCCCTTAAGTGGTTTAATTTTATAATATGAGAAAACAACCCCGTAAAAGGGGTATGCTTGTCGATATAAGAAAATAACCCCGTAAAATATATATATTTTTGAATATGAGAAAACAATCCCATAATAATGCTAATAATTTAATATGAGAGAACGACCCCGTAAAAGTGGTATATTTATCATAAAACGTGTATATTTTTTAATATGAGAAAATAACCCCGTAAAAGTAGTGTAATTGCGAGTCTGAGAAAATAGCCTCATAGAAGGGGTAGATTCTTTAATGAGAAAACACCTCGTAATGCGGGGATATTTATCAATCATAGAAAATAACCCCGTAATTTTGGTATATTTGTCAGTTTGTGAAAACAACCCCTAAAAGGGATTAATTTTATAATATGAGAAAACAATCCCGTAAAAGAGGTATATTTGACGATATAAGAAAATAAACCCGTAAAACGTGTATATTTATGAATTCGAGAAAACAAACCCATAATAGCGCTAATAATTTCATATGAGAAAATGACCTCATAAAAGTGGAATATTTATCAATATAACTTTTGAATTTGAGAAAATAACCCCATAAAAGTAGTGTGATTGCGAGTCTGAGAAAACACCCTCCTAGAAGGGATATATTTTTTAATATGAGAAAACAACCTCGTAACGGAGGTATATTTATAAATATTAGAAAACAACCCCGTAATACGGGGATATTTAACAAACGGAGAAAATAACCCCGTAATTGTGGTATATTTGTGAGTATGAGAAAACAACCCCTTAAAAGTGGTATATTTGTATAAGAAATTAACCCATTAAATCATGTGTATTTATGAATCTGAGAAAACAATTGCGTAAAAGTAGTGTCATTGCGAGTCTGAGAGACCAGCCTTGTAGAACGGGTAAATTTTTTAATATAAGAAAACAGCCTCGTAGAAGGGGTAAATATTTTAATATGTGAAAACAACCCTGTAATACGGGGATATTTATGAATCCGAGGAAATAACCCTGTAATTGTGGTATATTTGTGAGTATGAGAAAACAACTCTTTAAATCGGTTAATTTTATAATATGAGAGAACAAACCCGTAAAAGGGTCATATTTTTTAATATAAGAAAATAACTTCATAAAACTTGTATATTTATGAATTTGAGAAAACAACCCCATTATAGTGCTAATAATTTAATATGAGAAAATGATCCCGTAAAAGTGGTATACTTATCAATATAAGAAAATAACCCCGTAAAACGTGTATATTTATGAATCCGAGAAAACAATCCCATAAAAGTAGTGTAATTGCGAGTCTAAGAAAACAGGCTCGTAGAATGGGTAAATTTTTTAATATGAGAAAACAGCCTTGTGGAAGGGATAAATTTTTTAATATGTGAAAACAACTCCATAATACGAGGAAATAACACTATAATTATGGTATATATATGAGTATAAGAAAACAACCACTTTAATGGGTTAATTTTAATGGATATATTTGTCAACATAAGAAAATAACCCCGTAAAACGTGTATATTTATGATTTTGAGAAAACAACCCTATAATAGTACTAATAATTTAATATTAGAAAACGACCCCGTAAAGTAGTAGATTTATCAATATAAGAAAATAACCCCGTAAAACATGTATATTTTTGAATTTGAGAAAACAACACCATAAAAGTAGTGTAATTGCGAGTCTGAGAAAACTGCGTTGTAGAAAGGGTAAATTTTTTAATATGAGAAAACACCCCGTAATACGGGGATATTTATCAATCGGAGAAAATAACCCAGTAATTTTGGTATATTTGTGAGTATGAGAAAACAACCCCTTAAAAGGATTAATTTTATAATATGACAAAACAACCCCGTAAAAAGGGTATATTTATCGTTATAAGAAAATAACCCTGTAAAATATGTATATTTATGAATTTGAGAAAACAACCCCATAATAGTGCTAATAATTTAATATGAGAAAACAATCTCGTAAAAGTGGTATATTTATTAATATAAAACATAACCCGTAAAACGTGTATATTTTTGGATTTGAGAAAATAATCCCTCATAGTACTAATAATTTAATATGAGAAAACGACCCCGTAAAAGTGGTATATTTATCAATATAAGAAAATAACCCCGTAAAACGTGTATATTTTTTAATATGAAAAAACAACCCCATTTTAGTGCTGATAATTTAATATGAGAAAATGACCCCGAAAAAGTGGTATATTTATCAATATAAGAAAATAACCCCGTAAAACGTGTATATTTATGAATTTCATAAAACAACCCCATAATAGTTCTAGTAATTTAGTATGAGAAAACGACCCCGTAAAAGTGATATATTTATCAATATAAGAAAATAAACCCATAAAACGTGTATATTTATAAATGAGAGAAAACAACCCCATAAAAGTATGTAAGTACGAGTCTAAAAAAACAGCCTCGTCGAACGGATAAAGTTTTTAATATGAAAACAACCTCGTGGAAGGGGTAAATTTTTTAAAATGTGAAAGCAACTCCGTAGTATGGGGATATTTATGAATCTAAGGAAATAACCTCGTAACTGTAGTATATTTGTGAGATTGAGAAAACAATCCCTTAAATGGATTAATTTTATAATATGAGAAATAACCGATAAATGGGGTATCTTTCTCGATATAAAAGAATAACTCCGTAAAACATGTATATTTATGAATTTGAGAAACAATCCCATAATAGTGCTAATAATTTAATATGAGAAAGCCACCCCGTAAAAGTAGTATATTTATCAATATAAGAAAATAACCCGTAAAACATGTATATTTTTTAATCTTAAAAAATAACTCCATAAAAGTATGTAATTGCCAGTGTAAGAGAAACAGCCTCGTAAAATGGGTAAATTTTTTAATATAAGAAAACGACCTCGTGAAAGGAGTTAATTTTTTAATATGTGAAAACAACCCCGTAATATGGGGAGATTTATGAGTCTCAGGAAATAACCCTGTAATTGTGGAATATTTGTGAGTATAAGAAAATAATCCCTTAAATGGGATAAATGAGAAAAAAGCCTCGTAAAAAGGGTATGTTTGTCGATATAAGAAAATAACCCCGTAAAACGTGTATATTTATGAATTTGAGAAAACAACCCATAATAGTGCTAATAACTTAATATGAGAAAATGACGCTGTAACAGTGGTATATCTATCAATATAAGAAAATAATCCCGTAAAACGTGTATATTTATGACTCTGAGAAAACAACCCCGTGTAAAGGGTAAATTTTTTAATATGAGAAAACAACCTCGTAGAAGGGGTAAATTTTTTAATATGAGAAAATACCCCGTAATATAGAGATATTTATCAATCGGTGAAAATAACCCTATAATTTTGGTAGATTTGTGAGTATGAGAAAACAACCCCTTAAATCGACTAATTTTATAATATGAGAAAACAACTCTGTAAAAGAGGTATATTTGTCAACATAGGAAAATAACCCTGTAAAACGTGTACATTTATGAATTTGAGAAAATAACCCTAAAATAGTGCTAATAATTTAGTATTAGCCCGTAAAAAAGTGGTATTTTTGTCAATATAAGAAAATATCCCCGTAGAACATGCATATTTATGAATCTGATAAAACAACCCCGTAAAAGTAGTGTAATTGCGTGTCTAAGAAAACAGCCTCATAGAACGGGTAAATTTTTTAATATGAGAAAACATCCTCGTGGAAGGGGTAAATTTTTTATTATGTGAAAACAACCCCGTAATTCAGGGATATTTATGAATCTAAGGAAATAACCCCATAATTGTGGTATATTTGTGAGTATGAGAACTCATCCCCTTAAATGGGTTAATTTTATAATATGAGAAAACAACACCCGTAAAACATGTATATTTATTTATTTGAGAAAACAACCCCATAATAGTGCTAATAATTTAATATGAGAGAACAATCCCGTAAAATGTGTATATTTTTGAATATGAGAAAATAACCCCTTAAAAGTAGTGTAATTGCGAGTATGAGAAAACAGCATCGTAGAAGGTGTAAATTTTTTAATATGAGCAAACACCCCGTAATACGAGGATATTTATCAATCAGAGAGAATAACACCATAATTTTGGTATATTTGTGAGTATGAGAAAACAACAACTTAAATGGGTTAATTTTATAATATGAGAAGACAACCCCATAAAAGGGGTATATTTGTTAATATAAGAAAATAACTCCGTAAAACGTGTATATTTATGAATTTGAGAAAATAACCCCGTAAAAGTATGTAATTGCAAGTCTAATAGAACAGCCTCGTAGAACGGGTAAATTTTTTAATATGAGAAAACAACCTCATGGAAGGGATAAATTTTTTAATATGTGAAAACAACTCCGTAGTACAGGGATATTTATGAATCTGAGGAAATAATCCCGTAATTGTGGTATATTTGTGAATATGAGAAAACAACCCCTTAAATGGGATAATTTTATAATATGATAAAACAATCCCTTTGAAGGGGTATATTTGTCAATATAAGAAAATAACCCCGTAAAACATGTATATTTATGAATTTGAGAAAACAAACTCATACCAGTACTAATAATTTAATATGAGAAAATGACCCCATAAAAGTGGTATATTTATCAATATAAAAAAATAACCCTGTAAAACGTGTATAATTATGAATCTGAAAAAATATCCCTGTAAAAGTAGTGTAATTGAGACTCTGAGAAAACAGCGTCATAGAAGGAGTAAATTTTTTAATATGAGAAAACATCCCACAATACGGGGATATTTATCAATCGGAGAAAATAACCCCATAATTTTGGCATATTTGTGAGTTTGAGAAAACGCCCCCAAAAATGGGATAATTTTATAATATAAGAAAACAACCCCGTAAGAGGCGTATATTTGTCAATATAAGAGAATAACCCCGTAAAACGTGTATATTTATGAATTTGAGAACCCCATAATAGTGCTAATAATTTAGTATGAGAAAATGATCCCGTAAAAGTGGTATATTTATCAATCCCGTAAATTAATCCCATAAAACGTGTATATTTATGAATTTGATAAAACAACCCCGTAAAAGTAGTGTAATTGCGACTCTAAGAAAATAACCTCGTAGAACGAGTAAATTTTTTAATATGTGAAAACAACCCCGTAATACGGGGATATTTATGAATCTGAGGAAATAACCCCGTAATTGTGGTATATTTGTGAGTATGAGAAAACAACCCCTTAAATGGGTTAATTTTTTATTATGATAAAACGACCCCGTAAAAGGGGTATATTTGTCAATATAAGAAAATAACCACGTAAAATGTGTATATTTATGAATGTGAAAAAACAACCCCATAATAGTGCTAATAATTTAATATGAGAAAACGACCTTGTAAAACTGGTATATTTATCAATATAAGAAAATAACCCCATAAAACGTGTATATTTATGAATCTAGGTAAATAACCCCATAAAAGTAGTGTAATTACGAGTCTGAGAAAACAGCCTCGTACCAGGGGTAAATTTTTTAATGTGAGAAAAGAACCTCGTAAGAAGGGTATATTTATAAATATTAGAAACCAACCCCGTAATGTGGGGATATTTATCAATCGGTGAAAATAACCCCGTAATTTTGGTATATTTGTGAGTATGAGAAAACAACCCCTTAAATGGGTTAATTGAGTATGAGGAAACAACCCCTTAAATGGGTTAATTTTATAATATGAGAAAATAACCCCGTAAAAGGGGTATGTTTGTCGATATAAGAAAATAAACCAGTAAAATGTGTATATTTATGAATTTGAGTAAACAACCCAATAATAGTGCTAGTAATTTAATATGAGAAAATGTCCCATAAAAGTGGTATATTTATCAATATAAGAAATTATCCCTGTAAAACGTGTATATTTATGAATTTGAAAAAATAACC
This sequence comes from Ricinus communis, assembly GCF_019578655.1. Classification (NCBI taxonomy): domain Eukaryota; kingdom Viridiplantae; phylum Streptophyta; class Magnoliopsida; order Malpighiales; family Euphorbiaceae; genus Ricinus; species Ricinus communis. The sequence continues at coordinate 28,392,346 of NC_063257.1, read as the reverse complement.
CCGTAAAAGTAGTGTAATTGTGAGTTTGAGAAAACAATCTCGTAGAAGGGGTAAATTTTTTAATATGAGAAAACAACCCCGTAAGAGGAGTATATTTATAAATATTAGAAACCAACCCCGTAATACGGGAAATTTATCAAATAGTGAAAATTACCCCGTAATTTTGATAATTTGTGAGTATGAGAAAACAATCCCTAAAATGGGTGAATTTTATGATATGAAAAAACAACCCCATAAAAGGGGTATATTTGTCAATATAAGAAAATAACCCTGTAAAATGTGTATATTTATGAATTCGACAAACAACCCCATAATAGTTCTAATTATTTAATATGGGAAAACGACCCAGTAAAAGTGGTGTATTTATCAATATAAGAAAACAACCCCGTAGAACGTGTATATTTATGAATATGAAAAAATAACAACATAACGTAGTGTAATTGTGAGTCTCAAAAAATAGCCTCGCAGAAAGGGTAAATTTTTTAATATGAGGGAACAACCCCATAATATAGGGATATTTATCAATCGGAGAAAATAACCCCGTAATTTTGGTATATTTGTGAGTATGAAAAAACAACCCCTTAAATGGGTTAATTTTATAATATAAGAAAACAACCCCGTAAAAGGGGTATGTTTGTCGATATAAGAAAATAATTCTGTAAAACATGTATATTTATGGATTTGACTAAACAACCCCATAATAGTACTAATAATTTAATATGACAAAATGACCCCGTAAAAGTGGTATATTTATCAATATAAGAAAATAACTCCATAAAACATATATATTTATGAATTTGAGAAAATAACTCCGCAAAAGTAGTGTAATTGCGAGTCTGAGAAAATAGCCTCGTAGAAGGGGTAAATTTATTAATATGAGAAAACAACCCCATGAGAGGGGTATATTTATAAATATTAGAAACCAAACCCATAATACAGGATATTTATCAAACGGAGAAAATAAACCCGTAATTTTGATAATTTGTGAGTATGAGAAAACAACCCCTTAAACGGGTGAATTTTATAATATGAAAAGACAACCGCGTAAAAGGGGTATATTTGTCAATATAAGAAAATAACCATGTAAAATGTGTATATTTATGAATTTGAGAAAACAATCCCATAGTAGTGCTAATAATTTAATATGAGAAAACGACCCAGTAAAAGTGGTATATTTATCAATATAAGAAAACAACCCCATAGAATGTGTATATTTATGAATCTGAGAAAATAACAACTTAAAAGTAGTGTAATTGCGAGTCTGAGAAAACAGCCTCGTAGAAGGGGTAAATTTGAGAAAAGAACCCCATAATAGTGTATATTTATGAATTTGAGAAAAGAACCCCATAATAGTGCTAATAATTTAGTATGAGAAAACGACCCCGTAAAAGTAGTATATTTATCAATATAAGAAATTAACCCCGTAAAACGTGTATATTTATGAATCTGAAAAAACAACCCCGGAAAAGTAGTGTAATTGTGAGTCTAAGAAAACAGCCTCGTAGAACGGGTAAATTTTTTAATATGAGATAACAGCCTCTTGGAAGGAGTAAATTTTTTAATATGTGAAAACAACCACGTAATACGGGGATATTTATGGATCTAAGGAAATAACCCCGTAATTGTAGTATATTTGTGAGTATGTGAAAACAATCCCTTAAATGGGTTAATTTTATAATATGAGAAAACAACCCCGTAAAAGGGATATATTTGTTGATATAAGAAAAAAAACTCCGTAAAACATGTATATTTATGAATTTGAGAAAACAACCCCATAATAGTGCTAATAATTTAATATGAGAAGAAGACCCCGTAAAAGTGGTATACTTAACAATATAAAAAAATAATCCCATAAAACGTTTATATTTATGAATTTGAGAAAACAATCCCAAAAAAGTATTGTAATTGCAAGTCTAAGAAAACAGCCTCGAAGAAAGGATAAATATAATAATATGAGAAAACAGCGTCGTTGTAACGCCTGCATTTTCTCATCATCCATGTTATGTGCATTTACATTTAATCATTGGGCATTTGATGGTATATCAATGATATTTTTATTTTATGAGAACAGATATATATTAATTATAAGTAGAGAATAAGAAGCATGATATTAGATTATTAATTTAGATAAGTTGATTAAGTACTTGGGTTATGTGTATTAAGCCTTAAGACTTAATTGAACCAATAGTTGAAGGTTGGGTAAATAGATTGGACTTAAAAGATACAGTTAAAAGTTAGTACCTATATATGGTTAGTAAGAATTAATTTAGGGTGATAAAAATAGTTTAGTAGGTGGTGGCATTAAGAGAGGAATATTGGAAATTGGAACCATGAGCAAGCTCATTTTACCTCTTCATTTCTCTAAAATTCGTTCATGGCCAAAAACACAAAATTTGGATTAAGAGAGAGGAGTGGAATACCTAGAAAAACTTAAGATTAAGATAGGATTTTGCCAACTATTGAAGGAGCCAAGCTAAAGCTAAAGAATTTAAGCATATTAGCAACCCAAAAGCTGAAATTGGTAAGTTGTTACTTGAGTGTTATTAATTTGTCATTAGGGTTCTTGATTACAAATTGGAAAAACTTCATTTGATGCTCTCATTGATTAATTAAAGGTCTGATTATCATGAATTAGTAGAGTATTGAATGATTGCATAAAGATTAAGCTTGATTTAAGTTTAAGTATGTTAAGATAGAAAATTGTCAAAATTCCAGCAACCTTGATGTTCTGTATTTTAGGCATAACATGGGTTATATAAGTCCAAATTAAGCTTAATTGGTGTCTATGGAAATTTTAAAGAGTCCTCTATAACTTTGTAGTTTTGTGATTTTGCTATTTTTGCCGTTTTGGTTGCTTAAATTGAGCAAACAGATTGCTGCTCGGGTACAACTAGCTGTATGACCCTTGCTCAGTAATTTGAAAATAATTAAATGTATAGAAGTTGGAATTGAGTAATTCTTCTTGGAGATGAAACTAGACGCATAAATGGATATGTCTATTTAATATGAGATTTTTTTATTAAGCCAATTTTGTCCAGCAATAAATATACCTTGGTACTAAATTCTGTCTAGAAAACAGAAATGTTGGAGATTAGTTTTATGCAATTTATTGATGTTAATTTGAGTTAAATTGGTATTTAACTAGATGGAAAATGTTTATAGGATATTAAAACAGTAATTGAGAGTATTAGAGGAAGAGTTAGACCTATGAATTAGAGAAGGGATGATCTTGTAATGCATTAGAACTCGCATTTACATGAATATTTGTAATATGCATGAAATGTGAATTGATGAATGTGTTGACAGGTACTCAAAGGCCTGGAAAGGAAGTTGTGGAGAAAGGAGGATCTTATATGCTAAAGGAATAAGTATATTTTGAGTAAGTAAATAGTTAATATTTGCTATGTTCATATATTTAATCAAATGTTCCGCAAATGGTTGCGTTTGCTTAATATTGTTTATGTTTGAATGACTGAGATGGAAATGATTGGTGTTGAGTGGAACAATTGTTATTGCTGAAATATGATATAAGTGAAATGATTGAATTGTGATGTTAAGTGCATATGTGCATGTGAATGGTGGATTCCCCCGTGAAAAAATATATATATATATAAAGCCTTGGGAGGCTAAAGCCTAGAGAGGCTATAAAAGTGTATAATGTGAGATGAGGCGAGCAACACGTGTGTGATATGTGAGGATGAGGCAGCAGCACATTAAAGGGGATCCACAAGCCGTGAGAACTAACCATAATTGTTGAATTGTATTTCTTCTATGATGGTTGTAATGAATTGAGTAGAATGGTATGACTTTATACCTAAACTATGAATATCATGGAAAGTTATGTGATTGGGTGGAAATTGTATTAAGTGTATGTGATATAGATTATGTTGATTATTTATTCTACTGGTGGAGGCTCACCCTCTCAAAATTTTTCTTTTCAGGTTTGTAAATAGTAGTGCATCCGTTAGTTGTATGCGAAGTCTAGCTTTTAGCGATTCTGTCAAGTTGGGCCGGTTTTGTGAAGTCTCCTCCCGATGCATTTTTTTATGCGGTTATGTGATATATATGGAAGTATGCCTTATAAGGCATAAGAAGATGTTTGTAATACTTGTTAAATGATGTTTAAGTATAATCATATGTTTATATGTTAATAACCTTGTGTCTGGATTCTTAACAACCTACATATTGACCTATCTACCTGTAGTATATATTCTACGACGCTTGTATGCTTCCTAGCTAATGTTTATTGGTTAGCATGTGATGGGGGTGTTACATTTTAGTGGTATCGGGCAGGGATTAGATTCATTGGGAGTAGATTCATGTTGCACATCATTAAGCATATGATATATGTTCTTTGAACTTGACTGAATATTTGCATTTCATATATATAGATGGAGAGACAAGGAGAACACACAACTGGCCCAGATAAGTCATTAGAGTCTGTGCATGGTCATGAAAATGCATCTGAACATGATCAACATGATGAGCATGAGTTACATTCTGAAAATGCTGCACAATCGAATGTACAAAATGTTATGGAATAGTTTATGGATTTTTCCGATGCAACGGGCGGCTCAACAACAAGCACCGCCTCGGACTCAACAACAAAAGGCCGTGATAGATAAGAATTATGAAAGAGTTAGGAAACAAGGTGCTAATGTTTTCAAGGTACTCGATCCTACCGAGGCCGAGGAATGGTTATGAAATACGGAAAGGGTGTTGGATAGATTTAATTGCACATCCGAACAAAGGCTTCTATATGTGATATCTTTAATAGAAAAGATGCACTTGATTGGTGGGAAACAGTTTTAAGAAGCAAAGATCGACCAATGACTTTGACTTGGAATGATTTCTTGAGAGAATTTGCTTTGAGAAGTATACTCCGAAATTTATAGAGACAGAAGAAGCTTGAATTTCTTCAGTTGAAGCGAATGATATGTCGAGTACTGAAGTTTAATTTGTGAGATTATGTAAGTATGCACCAGAAGAAATAGCCACTGAAGAACTGAAAAGGAAGAAATTTGAGATGGGTTTGAGGCTTGACATTCGTGAGAAAATGGCAGTGAAACCTCATAATTACAATGCCTCAATTGAAGCTGCTTTGAGAGTTGAAGAAACATCATTTGAAAGGAATACTATGGAAGCTAAAAAGAAGAAGATCATTGGTGCTTATAGTAATCCTCCAAGACATATTAGTATTTCTTCGTTTAGAGGCTCTAATTCACAGCAGAGTAGTTATCGTAGACGAGGGTTTGATGGTCAGTCTAGTAGATCCTCCACAGTACCTTATAGTAGAGGTGGATACAATTCATCCAGACTTGAAGGAGGACAAGTTTCAGCCAGTAGAGGGTTTGCTCCTGTTTGTCCTACGTGCAATAGGAGACATACTGGAGAATGTTGGGGACCTAGACCAGTAGTATGTTTTACTTGTCGTAGGCCAGGACATTATTCTAGAGATTGTCCTATGAGAAGAAATAATGCTGGAGAATCTTATACAGTGGGTCAGAGTAGTGTTGGTAAAAATATTCCAGTTGGTTTAGGTAGAGGCAGAGGAAGGGGTAGCAAAGGAGGTTTAACTATTTCAATAATACCATCAGAACAAATTGGTCAACCACAAGCACAAGCTAGAGTATTTGCTACTACTAGAAATGAAGCATTTGTAGCACCTGAAATTGTTACTGGTATACTTTCTATTCATGATTCTGATGCACATGTTCTTATTGATCCTGGATCCACATGTTCATTCATATCATATGATTTTGCATCGCATGTTCATGCTAATATAGAGGCATTAGGTTATGATATATATGTATCTATGCCTGCTGGGGGTATTATCACAGTAAATACGATAGTGAGATCATGTCCTGTAGTAGTAGATAGTGTCAAACTACATGCAGATTTGGTTGTTATTAATCTTAGAGAGTTTGATGTTATTTTGGGGATGGATTGGTTGTCAAGAAATCATGCTATTGTTGATTGTAAAACAAAGGAAGTGGCTATGGAAATACAAGGAGAAATGAAAATAGTAATGGTGGGTGAAAGGAAGACAATTCCTAATTGTTTGATTTCAGCAGTGACTGCGTGTCAGTTAATTAAAAATGGATGTGAAGCATATCTAATTAGTTTTATAGATACTACTAAGGTCAGTCTAGGGGTATTAGACATTCCAGTGGTCAGAGAATTTCCTAACATATTCTTAGATGATTTGCCTGGTTTGCCACCAAATCGAGAGGTCGATTTTGAGATTGACATCATCCCCACAGTACGACACCTATTTCCATTGCACCATACAGAATGGCTCCATTGGAATTGAAATAATTAAAGAAGCAATTAGAAGAGTTACTTGATAAAGGTTTCATCAGGCCAAGTACTTCACCTTGGGGAGCACCAGTTCTATTTGTGAAGAAAAAGGATGGTAGTATGCGATTATGTATTGATTATAGGCAATTGAACAGGATAACAGTGAAGAATAAATATCCATTGCCGAGAATTGATGATTTGCTTGATCAGTTAAAAGGTGCAACTGTATTCTCTAAAATTGATTTAAGATCAGGTTATTGGCAACTCCGGGTTGAAGAGAAATCTATTGCCAAGACAGCATTCAGAACAAGGTATGGGCATTATGAATTTATTGTGATGCCATTTGGTTTAACAAATGCTCCTGCTGCTTTTATGTCACTGATGAACAAGACTTTCCAGCCATATTTAGATCACTTTGTTATTGTGTTCATTGATGATATTCTGATTTACTCTAGAAGCCCAGAAGAACATGAACAACACTTGAGAATTGTTTTACAGATTTTGAGGGAAAAACAGTTGTACGCAAAATTCAACAAATGCGAGTTTTGGATGGAGGAAATTGCATTCTTAGGGCATATTATTTCTAAACATGGAGTGCAACCAGATTCATCAAAGATTAAAGCAATTATTGAATGGGAACCGCCTAGAAATGTTTCTGAAGTTCGAAGTTTTCTTGGGTTAGCTGGCTATTATAGAAGATTTGTAAAAGATTTTTCAGTTATTGCTAAGCCTCTCACAACTTTGTTAAAGAAGAATGTGCCATTCCAGTGGACGAAGTTATGTGATCAAAATTTTCAAGAGTTGAAGAAAAGGCTTACTACTACACCGATACTCGCATTGCCATCTGAAAATGGAGGTTATGTTGTATATACTGATGCTTCTAGGCAAGGACTTGGATGTGTCTTAATGCGAATGGGAAGGTTATAGCTTATGCTTCAAGACAATTCGCGACCTCATGAGCTGAATTATCCTACACATGATCTTGAATTAGCGTACTATTGTACATGCATTGAAGATATGGCGACATTATTTATACGGGGAGACATTTCAGATATTTACTGATCATAAGAGTTTGAAATATATCCCTACTCAGAAAGAGTTGAATCTGAGACAACGAAGATGGATTGAGCTTCTGAAGGATTATGATTGCACTATTGATTATCATCCTGGAGAAGCAAATGTTGTTGCTGATGCTTTAAGTAGGAAGTCAGTGGAAAATTTTTCAAGTATGATTTGTTACAATGTAGAATATTTAGTTGCACTTAGAGCTATGGATGTGAAGTTTTATGTTTATGACGATGATCTGTTAGCCACATTACAAGTAAAGCCTTTGATTGGAGATAAAATTAAAGATGCATAGTGTGAAGATTCTTATTTGCAAAGGATGAAGGGTAGAGTACAAGAAGGAAAGAATACACAATTTGTGTTGAAAGATGATGGTGTGTTATTGAATAGAAATCGTGTATGTGTACCTAATGTAGGAAATTTGAGAAAGGAAATCATGCATGAAGCGCACTATGCACAATATGCAATGCATCCTAGAAGTACCAAAATGTACAAAAATTTGAAGCCTTATTATTGGTGGCCGACAATGAAGAAGGATGTGGCAGAATTTGTGAGTAAGTGTTTGACATGTCAGCCAAGTGAAAGGAGAGCACCGAGGCACTGCAGGGTAAACTTCATTCTTTATCTATACCTGTGTGGAAGTGGGATAAGATTACTATGGATTTTGTTATGGGATTGCCGGCGTACATTTAACAAGCATGATGCTATTTGGGTAATTGTTGATCGACTTACTAAATGTGCTCATTTCTTACCCTGTGAAGCAAGCGGATTCACTTGATAAACTTGCTGAATTGTATATTTCCGAGATTGTTAGATTGCATGGTGTGCCTATATCTATTGTATCAGATAGGGATCACAGATTTACTTCTCGTTTCTGGGAGAGTTTGTAGAAAGCATATGGTACTAAGCTTCATTTCAAGATGCGACTTTTCATCCTCAAACAGATGGGCAATCAGAAAGAACTATTCAGACATTAGAAGATATGATGAGGGCTTGCACACTTGAGTTCAAGGGTAACTGGGATGATTACATACCACAGATGGAATTTGCGTATAACAACAGTTTTCATTCTAGTATCGGTATTGCTCCTTATGAAGCTTTGTATGGGAGGAAATGTAGAAGTCCAGTATGCTGGGATGTTGAAGGTTTAAGACAGCTTGAAGGTCCAGAATTGGTACAAGAAACAGTGGATAAAATAGAGATAGTTAAAAAGAATTTGAAAGTAGCACAGGACAGATAAAAGAGTTATGCTGATTTGCATCGAAGGGAAATAGAATATATTGTGGGTGATAAAGTTTTCTTACGGGTATCACCATGGAAAGGAATATTAAGGTTTGGTAAACAAGGGAAATTGAGTTCGAGGTATGTAGGACCTTATGAAATTATTGAAAGAGTTGGACCATTGGCTTATAGGTTAGCATTACCTACAGAGTTGTCTTCTATTCATGATATTTTTCACGTTTCTATGTTAAGGCGATATAGATCGGATCCTAGTCATATCATTCCAGGAGCCGGAGATAGAAATCATAGAAAAGTTGACATATGTGGAAGAGCCGATAGAAATTCTTGATCGGAAGGGTTAAGAAATTGAGAAAGAAAGACATTCCTATGGTCAAAATTAAGTGGAATCATCATTCACCAACGGGAAGCAACTTGGGAAGTGGAAGAGCATATGAGACAGAGTATCGCATCTATTCCATTGCAATGTTGGTGAGTTATTAAAATTTCGGGGACGAAATTTCTTAAGGAAGGGAGAGTTGTAACTCGCATTTTCTCATCATCCATGTTATGTGCATTTACATTTAATCATTGGGCATATGATGGTATATCAATGATATTTTTATTTTATGAGAACAAATATATATTAATTATAAGTAGAGAATAAGAAGCATGATATTAGATTATTAATTTAGATAAGTTGATTAAGTACTTGGGTTATGTGTATTAAGCCTTAAGACTTAATTGAACCAATAGTTGAAGGTTGGGTAAATAGATTGGACTTAAAAGATACAGTTAAAAGTTAGTACCTATATATGGTTAGTAAGAATTAATTTAGGGTGATAAAAATAGTTTAGTAGGTGGTGGCATTAAGAGAGGAATATTGGAAATTGGAACCATGAGCAAGCTCATTTTACCTCTTCATTTCTCTAAAATTCGTTCATGGCCAAAAACACAAAATTTGGATTAAGAGAGAGGAGTGGAATACCTAGAAAAACTTAAGATTAAGAAAGGATTTTGCCAACTATTGAAGGAGCCAAGCTAAAGCTAAAGGATTTAAGCATATTAGCAACCCAAAAGCTGAAATTGGTAAGTTGTTACTTGAGTGTTATTAATTTGTCATTAGGGTTCTTGATTACAAATTGGAAAAACTTCATTTGATGCTCTCATTGATTAATTAAAGGTCTGATTATCATGAATTAGTAGAGTATTGAATGATTGCATAAAGATTAAGCTTGATTTAAGTTTAAGTATGTTAAAATAGAAAACTGTCAAAATTCAAGCAACCTTGATGTTCTGTATTTTAGGCATAACATGGGTTATATAAGTCCAAATTAAGCTTAATTGGTGTCTTGGAAATTTTAAAGAGTCCTCTATAACTTTGTAGTTTTGTGATTTTGCTATTTTTGCCGTTTTGGTTGCTTAAATTGAGCAAACAGATTGCTGCTCGGGTACAACTAGCTGTATGACCCTTGCTCAGTAATTTGAAACTAATTAAATCTATAGAAGTCGGAATTGAGTAATTCTTCTTGGAGATGAAACTAGACGCATAAATGGATATGTCTATTTAATATGAGATTTTTTTATTAAGCCAATTTTGCCCAGCAATAAATATACCTTGGTACTAAATTCTGTCTAGAAAACAGAAATGTTGGAGATTAGTTTTATGCAATTTATTGATGTTAATTTGAGTTAAATTGGTATTTAACTAGATGGAAAATGTTTATAGGATATTAAAACAGTAATTGAGAGTCTTAGAGGAAGAGTTAGACCTATCAATTAGAGAAGGGATGATCTTGTAATGCATTAGAACTCGCATTTACATGAATATTTGTAATATGCATGAAATGTGAATTGATGAATGTGTTGGCGAGGTACTCAAAGGCCCTGGAAAGGAAGTTGTGGAGAAAGGAGGTTCTTATATGCTAAAGGAATAAGTATATTTTGAGTAAGTAAATAGTTAATATTTGCTATGTTCATATATTTAATCAAATGTTCCGCAAATGGTTGCGTTTGCTTAATATTGTTTATGTTTGAATGACTGAGATGGAAATGATTGGTGTTGAGTGGAACAATTGTTATTGCTGAAATATGATATAAGTGAAATGATTGAATTGTGATGTTAAGTGCATATGTGCATGTGAATGGTGGATTCCCCTGTGAAAAAAAATATATATATATAAAGCCTTGGGAGGCTAAAGCCTAGAGAGGCTATAAAAGTGTATAATGTGAGATGAGGCGAGGCGACTTACGTGTGTGATATGTGAGGATGAGGCGGAGCAGCACATTAAAGGGGATCCACAAGCCGTGAGAACTAACCATAATTGTTGAATTGTATTTCTTCTATGATGGTTGTAATGAATTGAGTAGAATGGTATGACTTTATACCTAAATTATGAATATCATGGAAAGTTATGTGATTGGGTGGAAATTGTATTAAGTGTATGTGATATAGATTATGTTGATTATTTATTTACTAAGCTGGAGGCTCACCCCTCTCCAAAATTTTTCTTTTCAGGTTTGTAAATAGTAGTGCATCCGTTGGTTGTATGCGAAGTCTAGCTTTTAGCGATTCACATCAAGTTGGGCCAGTTTTGTGAAGTCTCCTCCTGATGCATTTTTGTATGCAGTTATGTGATATATATGGAAGTATGCCTTATAAGGCATAAGAAGATGTTTGTAATACTATGTTTAAGTATAATCATATGTTTATATGTTAATAACCTTGTGTCTGGATTCTTAACAACCTACATATTGACCTATCTACCTGTAGTATATATTCTACGACGCTTGTATGCTTCCTGGCTAATGTTTATTGGTTAGCATGTGATGGGGGTGTTACAGTCGTGGAAGGGGTAACTCTTTTAATATGTGAAAACAACTCCATAATACGGGGATGTTTATAAATATAAGGAAATAACCCCGTAATTGTGGTATATTTGTGAGTATGAGAAAACAACTCCTTAAACGAGTTAATTTTATAATATGATAAAACGACCCCGTAAAAGGGGTATATTTGTCCATGTAAGAAAATAACCACGTAAAATGTATATATTTATGAATATGAGAAAACAACCCTATAATGGTTCTAATAATTTAATATGAGAAAACGACCCCGTAAAAGTGGTATATTTATCAATATAACAAAATAACCCCATAAATTCTGTATATTTATGAATCTAAGAAAATAACCTCGTAAAAGTAGTGTAATTGCGTATCTGAGAAAACAGCCTCGTATGAGGGGTAAATTTTTTAATATGAGAAAACAACCTCGTAAGAGGGGTATATTTATAAATAGTAAAAACCAACAACGTAATACGGGGATATTTATCAACCGGAGAAAATAACCCCGTAATTTTGGTATATTTGTAAGTATGAGAGAACAACTCCTTAAATGAGTTAATTTTATAACATGAGAAAACAACCCCGTAAGAGGGGTATTTTTGTCCATATAAGAAAATAACCCCGTAAAATGTGTATATTTATGAATTTGAGAAAACTGTTCCATAACTGTGCTAATAATTTCATATGATAAAACGACCCCGTAAAAGTGGTATATTTATCAATATAAGAAAATAACCCGTAAGACATAGTGTAATTGCGAGTTTTAGAATATAACTTCGTAGAATGGGTAAATTTTCTAATATGAGAGAACGACCCCGTAATACATGGATATTTATCAATCGGAGAAAGTAACCCCGTAATTTTGGTATATTTGTGAGTATGGGAAAACAACTCCTTAAATGGGTTAATTTTATAATATGAGAAAACAACCCCATAAAAGGAGTATATTTGTTAATATAAGAAAATATCTCCGTAAAACGTGTATATTTATGAATTTGAGAAAACAACCCCATAATAGTGCTAATAATTTAGTATGAGAAAATAACCCCGTACAAGTGGTATATTTATCAATATAAGAAAATAACTCTGTAAAACGTTTATATTTATGAATCTGAGTAAACAACACTGTAAAAGTAGTGTAATTACGAGTCTAAGGAAACAGCATCGTAGAATTGGTAAATTTTTTAAAATGAGAAAACAGCCTCGTGGAAGAGGTAAATTTATTAATACGTGAAATTAACCCCGTATTACGGGGATATTTATGAATATGAAAAAATAATCCCGTAATTGTGGTATATTTGTGAGTATGAGAAAACAACCCCTTAACTCGGTTAATTTTATAATATGAGAAAACAACCCCGTAAAAGGGGTATGTTTGTCGATATAAGAAAATAACCTCGTAAAACGTGTATATCTATGAATATGAGAAAATAACCCCATAATAGTGCTAATAATTTAATATGTGAAAAGGACCGAGTAAAAGTGGTATATTTATCACTATAAAAAAATAACTCTGTAAAAAGTGTATATTTATGAATCTGAGAAAATAACCCGTAAAAGTAGTGTAATTGCGAGTCTAAGAAAACAACCTCGTAGATTGGATATATTTATAAATATTAGAAACCAACCCCGTAATACGGGGATATTTATCAATCAGAGAAAATAACCCTGTAATTTTTGTATATTTATGAGTATGAGAAAACACCCCTTAAATGGGTTAATTTTTTAATATGAGAAAACAATCTCGTAAAAAGGGTATATTTGTCAATATAAGAAAACAACCCTACAAAATGTGTATATTTATGAATTTGAGAAAACAACCCATAATATTGCTAATAATTTAATATGAGAAAATGACCGCATAAATGTGGTATATTTATCAATATAATAAATAACCCCGTAAAACGTGTATATTTATGAATATGAGAAAACAACAGCGTAAAAGTAGTGTAATTGCGAGTATGAGAAAACAACCTCATAGGAGTAAATTTTTTAATATTAGAGAACAACCCTGTAATACAGGGATATTTATAAATCGGAGAAAATAACTCTGTAATTTTGGTATATTTGTGAGTATGAAAAAATAATACCTTAAATGGGTTAATTTTATAATATGATAAAACGACCCCGTAAAAGAGGTATATTTGTTAATATAAAAAAATAACCCGGTAAAATATGTATATTTATGAATTTGAGAAAACAACCCCATAATAGTGCTAATAATTTAATATGAAAAAATGATCCCGTAAAAATTGTATACTTATCAATATAAGAAAATAACCCCGTAAAACGTGTATATTTATGAATCTGAGAAAACAACCCCATAAAAGTAGTGTAATTGCTAGTCTAAGAAAACAGCCTTGTAGAACAGCTAAATTCTTTTATATGAGAAAACAGCCTTGTGAAAGGGGTAAATTTTTTAATATGTGAAAACAACCTCGTAATATGGGGATATTTATTAATCTGAGGAAATAACCCTGAAATTGTGGTATATTTATGAGTATGAAAAAACAACACCTTAAATTGATTAATTTTATAATATGATAAAACGACCTCGCAAAAGGGGTGTATTTGTCAATATAAGAAAATAACTCCGTAAAATGTGTATATTTATGAATTTGAGAAAACAACCCCATAATAGTGCTAATAATTTAATATAGGAAAACGACCTGTAAAAGTGGTATATTTATCAATATTAGAAAATAATCCCATAAAACGTGAATATTTATGGATTTGAGAAAACAATCCCGTAAAAATAGTGTAATTGCGAGTATGAGAAAACAGCCTCGTAGAAGTTGTAAAGTTTTTAACATGAGAAAATAACCCCATAATACAGGAATATTTATCAATCGGAGAAAATAACCCCGTAATTTTGATATATTTGTGAGTATGAGAAAACAACCCCGTAAGAGGGGTATATTTATAAATATTAGAAACCAACCCCATATTATGGGGATATTTATCAATCAGAGAAAATAACCTCGTAATTTTAGTATATTTATGAGTATGAGAAAACAACCCCTTAAATCGGTGAATTTTATAATATAAAAATACAACCCTAAGGGGTATATTTGTCAATATAAGAAAATAACCCCGTAGAATGTGTATATTTATGAATTTGAGAAAAAGACCCCATAATAGTTGTCACGGCCCGACCTGTGGGCCCGTGACCGGCACTAAAGAATGGATAGGCGTAAGGCAACCAAATCCCGTAGTAAGCCTGACTATTCACTAACTCAAACAAAATGCAATCTGGACTCTGTCCATTGGCACTTTTCAACAATTAAACTTTAGTCATCAGATACTACAAATTAAATTCGGTTTGCTAGCATAATTAGGCAAGACATGAATTTACATAAAATTACAAAATGATAATATGAAATTTCTACTGCGGGGATTCTAGAATTTTTAAAAGGCCAAACATACCAATAAAATCAGGTACTTTAAACCCAAAGATGAAGAAATCGGGTTGCTAGATGAAAAGAACTGCAGAAAATCTAACAACACCTAAAAAATAGTGAAAATGAGACTGTCAGTATCAATAGTGAGTTAAAATCATATATCCAAAAATAAATACGAACACTTCTATAACACATTTGTTTAATTTAAAATAAAATATTAAGTCATGTAAAAATTTACATGTCATGCCATGCTTTTATAAAATAAATTTCACATACTACAGGAAGGAGTACCTCAGTAGAACCCTAATCCCTATTACTAATCAGTCTTAGCCTTTCGGCTCTCTCGTTCCAACAGAACTAGTGCCCAGAGAGCAAAGCTCGACCAGGGACCTTAACTCCGGCAAACTCACTCTCCTCAGCCCAGAGAGTTAAACTTGACCAGGGTAAGTCCTAAATTTACCTTTCACTACCTGTCTCAAATTCACACTACTGCGCATATGCGGTCCTGATGCAACCCATCAGGTGGCATATTCTACTGCGGTCTCATCCCGTCTCAACATGCAATCACAAAAGCCATAATGTAGAAAATGATACATATAAATTAAATAAATAATTAAAATCCTAATTCATTTAATTAGAATTATCGTGTAAAACTTTAGCATGACACATGTAAACAGATATATGACTTTAACTGACAGTTCTGACGACCTCCTAACTCTGCTCTGATGCCTTGGGTGGAGCGAGCCGAACTGATGGATTTATCTAATCACAGGAATAATTCAATCAGAATAAGTAAAAAATTTGATAAATAACCCTAGCCCTAGACTCCTAGAGTTAACTGTCTAAGAATCTCGACTCGGAAGAATTCTATCAAAAATTCGGCAGAACCTCCCCTAAATTACGAACGTTAACCCCCCGTAAAATGGGTCCAGAACCTGCCAAAAATACTTTTATTTACCAATAATTTATTTAACGGGAGTCGGGTCACCAAGACTTCATTATTTTTCCCGACTCCGCCACACATCACAAATCACGATTATTGGCAGACGGTCCGACAATTATTATTTTAACTAACAATCCTCACAATATATTCTAAGCCCAACACAATGAATAAACACATAATTTTATATCAACAACCTCTAAATTCTACGGTCTAGAGAATTACCGAGATGCTTGATCACTCGGTCGACTCGCCTCCAACCACCGGAGTCGGATCGACGATCCGAATGCACCTACGAAAGGCGCTGATGATGATCCCAGCACCCGATCTTCCGATCTGACCAAATCATCCAGAGAGATTTACGAACGATCTCAGCCGCTGATTTTCAAACAGAGTTCGAAACTAGTGCCATTGGAAATTTCGAGCTGAAGAGAGTCTGGATATGTCCTCTGATCGGCCAAAGCTCATCGGAACTCGCCAGAAAAGTGAAAAGTCTGAATTGCTCCTATTCTTTTCACCTCGCCGGATCTTGCAATTATGGCAGCCTCAAGAGGTGGCGATGGTCGGAAAAGGAAGCCCATAAGTTGTTGATCATTTTGAGCCTAAGAATGCCGCAAATGGTCGCCGGAAACTCCATGATTGGCGGTAAGAAACAGCTGCCATTTCTAGCCATTTCCCATCGCCTGCCGTCGCTTCCAGCAGCAGCCACTGGCGCCATCGAGCTCGCCGATGACAGCAGCACCCCTAGCCGCAACCGTCGCACCACGAACGAGCCTCCACCACCCATCCCCCATTGAAGCCGACGGAGCTTCCTTTCTCTTCTTCTTCTTCTTCTTCTTCTTCTTCCTTCTCTTTCTTTTCTTTCTTTTCTCTATCGCAAGTTATCCCTCTAACTTTTCTTCTTCACCATTTAATCCCTCAACTTTTTAATTACTAACAATTTCGCCTTGTAAAATTTCTGTTTGACCCTCCAACTTTTCTTTAGCTTTTCAATTAAGGCCCTAACTATTTAAATTGCGCCAAATTAAAATTATTGAAAATAGAGATTACTTATTTACCCTTGCTTTTAAATGTGAAATTACCAAAATGCCCTTAGTGACACATTTAATTACAAAAGTACCAACCATACAAATTTTCATTTAAAACCCCAAATTAAAACAATTATATTTTAATCCTTATTCCAAAATTAATTTTCAATTTAATCCTAACACTTAATTAACTTAATTAATAAATTTTCTAACTATTTCCCAATTAAGATCAACACCATTAGCTAATTAAAATTTATCATTCCTAAATAAATTCTTTTATAAAATATTATTTACTAATTCTTTCATAACTCTCAAATATAGAATTTTAATTCATATATTCATATTGGAAGAAAATTAAGTGACCAAAAATACAATTTATTTTCCAAAGAATTTACTTAATTACTTTCTTGAAAATCAAACTAATTAGATATAGAAGAATAACTCTCTTATTTTTTTTATCTAGCATTGAAATTCAATTTTAAATCATTCCAATTAAATACTTAATAATAAAGTAATATTAATTTAAATAAAAATTTATTATTAATTATTGATAATATTATTTTATTATTAAAAGAAAATTTCGGGTATTACAATAGTGCAAATGATTTAATTGAGAAAATGTCCCCGTAAAAGTGGTATATTTATCAATATAAGAAATAAATCTCGTAAAACGTGTATATTTATAAATATGAGAAAATGACAATGTAAAAGTAGTGTAATTGCGAGTCTGAGAAAACAGCCTCGTAGAAAGGGTAAATTTTTTACTATGAGAGAATAACCCCATAATACAGGGATATTTATCAATTGGAGAAAATAACCCCGTAATTTTGGTATATTTGTGAGCATGAGAAAACAACCACTTAAATGGGTTAATTTTATAATATGAGAAACTAACCCCGTAAAAAGGGTATGTTTGTCGATATAAGAAAATAACCCCGTAAAATGTATATATTTATGAATTTGAGAAAACAACCCCATAATAGTGCTAATAATTTAATATGAGAAAACGATCCCGTAAAAGTGGTATAATTATCAATATAAGAAAATAACTTCGTAAAACGTGTCTATTTATGAATCTGAGAAAATAATCCCATAAAAATAGTGTAATTGCGAGTCTGAGAAAACATCCTTGTATAAGGGGTAAATTTTTTAATATGAGAAAACAACCCGTAAGAGGGGTATATTTATCAATATTAGAAACCAACCTTATAATACGGGGCGGTCTATCAATTAGACAAAATAACCCCGTAATTGTAGTATATTTGTGAGTATGAGAAAACAACCCCTAAAATGGGTGAGTTTTATAATATGAAAAGACAACCCCGTAAAAGGGGTATACTTGTCAATATAAGAAAATGACCCCATAAAATGTGTATATTTATGAATTTGAAAAAACAACACCATAATAGTGCTAATAATTTAATGTGAGAAAACGACCTCGTAAAAGTGGTATATATATTAATATAAGAAAAGATACCCCATAAAACGTGTATATTTATGAATTTGAGAAAATAACAACGTAAAAGTAGTGTAATTGTGAGTATGAGAAAAAGAGCCTCGTAGAAGCGGTAAATTTTTTGATATGAGAGAACAACCCCGTAATACAGGGATATTTATCAATCGGAGAAAATAACCCCGTAATTTTGGTATATTTCTGAATATGGGAAGACAATCCCTTAAATGGGTAAATTTTATAATATGAGAAAACAACCCCGTAAGAGGGGCATATTTTTCATATAAGAAAATAACCCTATAAAACATGTATATTTATGAATTTGAGAAAAAAATCCTATAATAATGCTAATAATTTAGTATGAGCCTGTAAAAGTGGTATTTTTATCAATAAAAGAAAATAATCTCGTAAAACCTGTATATTTATAAATCTGAGAAAACAACCCCGTAAAAGTAGTGTAATTGCGAGTCTGAGAAAACAACCTCGTATAAGGTGTAAATTTTATAATATGAGAAAACAACCTTGTAAGAGGGGTATACTTATAAATATTAGAAATCAAAACCGTAATACGGGGATATTTATCAGTCGGAGAAAATAACCCCGTAATTTGGGCATATTTTTGAATATGAGAAAACAACCCCTTAAATGGGTTAATTTTATAATATGAGAAACCAACCCCGAAAAAAGGGTATATTTGTCAATATAAGGAAATAACCCCTTAAAGCGTGTATATTTATGAATTTGAGAAAACAACCCCATAATAGTGCTAATAATTTAGTATGAGAAAACGACCACGTAAAAGTGGTATATTCATCAATATAAGAAAATAACCCCGTAAAACGTATATATTTATGAATCTGAGAAAACAACCTCGCAAAAGTACTGTGATTGTAAGTCTCAAAAAACAGCCTCGTAGAACGGGTAAATTTTTTATTATGAGAAAACAGCCTCCTAGAAGGGGTAAATTTTTTAATACGTGCATACAACCCCGTAATACAGGGACATTCATGAATCTGAGGAAATAACCCCGTAATTGTGGTATATTTGTGAGTATAAGAAAATAACCCCTTAAATGGGTTAATTTTATAATACTAAAAAACAACCCCGTAAAAGTGGTATGTTTGTTGATATAAGAAAATAATCCCGTAAAACGTGTATATTTATGAATTTGAGAAAATAAACCCATAATAGTTCTAATAATATAATATGAGAAAACGATCTTGTAAAAGTGGTATATTTATCAAAATAAGAAAATAACCTCATAAATCGTGTATATTTATGAATATGAGAAAACACCAATGTAAAAGTAGTGTAATTGCGAGTCTGAGAAAACAGCCTCGTAGAAGGGCTAAATTCTTTAATATGAGAGAACAACCCCGTAATACAGGGATATTTATCAATTGGAGAAAATAACCCCGTAAATTTGGTATATTTGTGAGTATGAGAAAACAACCTCTTAAATGGGTTAATTTTATAATATGAGAAAACAACCCCGTAAATGGGGTATATTTGTCAATATAAGAAAATAACCTCGGAAAACGCTCACATTTATGAATCTAAGAAAATAACCCCGTAAAGATAGTGTAATTGCGAGTCTAAGAAAATAGCCTTGTAGAATGGGTAATTTTTTTAATATGAGAAAACAGCCTTGTGGAAGGGGTAAATCTTTTAATTTGTGAAACCAACCCCGTAACACGGGGATATTTATGAATCTGAGGAAATAACCCCATAATTATGGTATATTTGTGAGTATGAGAAAACAACCCCTAAATGGATTAATTTTATAATATGAGAAAATGACCCTGTAAATGTGGTATATTTATCAATATCAGAAATAACCCCATAAAATGTGTATATTTATGAATTTGAGAAAATAACCCCGTAAAAGTAGTGTAATTGCGAGTCTGAGAAAACAATCTCGTATAAGGGGTGAATTTTTTAATATGAGAGAACAACCCCATAATGCAGGGATATTTATCAATCGGAGAAAATAACCCCGTAATTTTGGTATATTTGTGAGTATGAGAAAACAATCTCTTAAATGGGTTAATTTTATAATATGAGAAAACAACACCGTAAATGGAGTATATTTGTCAATATAAAAAAAGAATCTCATAAAACGTGTATATTTATGAATTTGATAAAATAACCCCATAATAGTCCTAATAATTTAGTGTGAGAAAACGACCCCGTAAAAGTGGTATATTTATTAATATATGAAAATAATCCCGTAAAACGTGTATATTTATGAATATGAGAAAACAACCCCGTAAAAATAGTGAAATTGCTAGTATAAGAAAACAGTCTCGTATAACGGGTAAATTTTATAATAGGAGAAAACAGCCTCGTGGAAGGGGTAAATATTTTAATATGTGAAAATAACCCCATAATAAGGGGATATTTATGAATGTAAGGAAATAATCCCGTAATTATGGTATATCTGTGAGTATGAGAAAACAATTCCTTAAATGGATTAATTTTATAATATGAGAAAACAACCCCGTAAAAGGCATATGTTTGTCGATATAAGAAAATAACCCCGTAAAATGTGTATATTTATGAATTTGAGAAAACAACGCCATAATAGTGCTAATAATTTAATATGAGAAAACGATCCCGTAAGAGTGGTATATTTATCAATATAAGAAAATAACCCCGTAAAATGTGTATATTTATAAAACTGAGAAAATAACCCCGTAAAAGTATTATAGTTGCGAGTCTGAGAAAGTAGCCTCGTATACGGGATGGATTTTTTAATATGAGAGAACAACCCCGTAATATAAGGATATTTAATAATTGTGAAAATAACCCCGTAATTTTGGTATATTTGTGAGTATGAGAAAACAACCTCTTAAATGGGTTAATTTTATAATATGAGAAAACAACCCCGTAGATGAGTATATTTGTCAATATAAAAAAATAACCCCATAAAACGTGTATATTTATGAATTTGAGATAACAACCCCATAATAGTGCTAATAATTTTGTATGAGAAAATGACCCTGTAAAAGTGGTATATTTATTAATATAAGAAAATAACCCGGTAAAACGTATATATTTATGAATCTGAGAAAACAACCTCGTAAGAGGGGTATATTTATAAATATTAGAAACCAACCCCGTAATTGTGGTATATTTATTAGTATGAGAAAACAAACCCTTAAATGGGTTAATTTGGTTATATGAGAAACCAACCCCATACAAAGGGTATATTTGTCAATATGAAAATAACCCGTCAAAACATGTATATTTATAAATTTTAGAAAACAACCCCATAATAGTGCTAATAATTTAGTATGAGAAAACGACCCCATAAGAGTGGTATATTTATCAATATAAGAAAATAACACCATAAAACATGTATATTTATGAATCTGAGAAAATAACAACGTAAAAGTAGTGTAATTGCGAGTCTAAAAAAATAGCCTCGTAGAAGGAGTAAATTTCTTAATATAGGAGAACAACCCCGTAATACGGGCATATCTATGAATCTAAAGAAATAACCACGTAATTGTAATATATTTGTGAGTGTGAGAAAACAAGCCCTTAAATTGGTGAATTTTTTAAAATGAGAAAACAGCCTCGTGGAAGAGATAAATTTATTAATACGTGAAATTAACCCCGTATTATGGGGATATTTATGAATCTGAGGAAATAACCCCGTAATTGTGGTATATTTGTGAGTATGAGAAAACAACCCCTTAACTCAGTTAATTTTATAATATGAGAAAATAACCCCGTAAATGGGGTATATTTGTCAATATAAGAAAATAACTACTTAAAACGTGTATATTTATGATTTTCAGAAAATAACCCCATAATAATGCTAATAATTTAATATGAGAAAATGACCCCGTAAAAGTGGTATATTTATCAATATAAGAAAATAACCCCGTAAAACATGTATAACTATGAATTTGAGAAAACAACCCTATAATAGTGCTAATAATTCAGTATGAGAAAACGACCCCATAAAAGTTGTATATTTATCAAAATAAGAAAATAACCCCATAAAATGTGTGTATTTATGAATCTGAGAAAAAAACCACTTAAAAGTAGTGTAATTGCGAGTCTAAGAAAACAGCCACGTAGAATGGATAAATTTGTTAATATATGAAAACAGCCTCATGGAAAGGGTAAATTTTTTAATATGTGAAAACAAACCGTAATACGAGGATATTTATGAATCTGAGGAAATAACCCCGTAATTGTGGTATATTTGTGAGTATGAGAAAACAACCACTTAAATGGTTAATTTTATAATATGAGAAGACAACCCCGTAAAAGGCGTATGTTTGTCGATATAAGAAAATAACCCCGTAAAACGAGTATATTTATGAATTTGAGAAAACAACCTCATAATAGTTCAAATAATTTAGTTTGAGAAAACGACCCCATAAAATTGGTATATTTGTCAATATAAGAAAATAACTCTGTAAAACATGTATATTTATTAGTATGAGAAAACAACCCCGTAAAAGTAGAGCAATTGCGAGTCTAAGAAAAATTGCGAGTTTAATAGGTGAAAACAACCCCGTAATATGGGGATATTTTTGAATCTGAAGAAATAACTCCGTAATTGTGGTATATTTGTGAGTATGAAAAAACAACCACTTAAATCGGTTAATTTTATAATATGAGAAAATAACCCTGTAGAAGGGTATATTTGTCGATATAAGAAAATAACCCCGTAAATCGTGTGTATGTATGAATTTGAGAAAACAACCCCATAATAGTGCTAATAATTTAATATGAGAAAATGACTCCATAAAAGTGGTATATTTATCAATATAAGAAAATAACCCTGTAAAACGTGTATATTTATAAATTTGAGAAAACAACCCCGTAAAAGTACTGTAATTGCGAGTCTAAGAAAACAGCCTCGTAGAATGGGTAAATTCTATTAATATGAGAAACCAGCCTCGTGGAAGAGGTAAACTTTTTAATAAGTGAAAACAACCCCGTAATACGGGGATATTTATGAATCTGAGAAAATAGCCCTGTAATTGTAGTATATCTGTGCGTATGAAAAAACAACCTCTTAAATGGGTTAATTTTATAATATGATAAAACGACCCCGTAAAAGGGGTGTGTTTGTCGATATAAGAAAATAACCTCGTAAAATGTGTATATTTATGAATTTGAGAAAGCAACCCCATAATAGTGCTAATAATTTAATATGAGAAAATGACTCCGTAAAAATGGTATATTTATCAATTTAACAAAATTATCTTGTAAAACATGTATATTTATGAATCTGAGAAAACAATCCCGTAAAAGTAGTGTAACTTCGAGTCTGAGAAAAAAGCCTTGTAGAAGTGGTAAATTTTTTAATATGAGAAAATAACCCCGTAATACAGGGATATTTATCAATCAGAGAAAATAACCATGTAATTTGAGTATATTTGCGAGTATGGAAAAATAAACCGTTAAATGGAATAATTTTATAATATGAGAAAACAATCCCGTAAAAGTGATATATTTGTCAATATAAGAAAGTAACCCTATAAAACGTGTATATTTATGAATTTGAGAAAACAACCCGATAATAGTGCTAATAATTTAGTATGAGAAAACAACCCCGTAAAAGTGGTATATTTATCAATATAAGAAAATAACCCAGTAAAATGTGTATATTTATGAATTGAGAAAACAACCTCGTAAAAGTTGTGTAATTTCAAGTCTCAAAAAATAGCCTCGTAGAACGGGTAAATATTTTAATATGAGAAAACAACCTCGTGGAAGGGATAAACTTTTTAATATGTGAAAACAGTCCCGTAATAAGGGAATATTTATAAATCTGAGGAAATAATTCCATAATTGTGGTATATTTGTGAGTATGAGAAAATAACCCCTTAAATGGGTTAATTTTATAATATGAGAAGAAAACCTCGTAAAAGGGGTATGTTTGTGGATATAAGAAAATAACCCCGTAAAACGTGTATTTTTGAATTTGAGAAAACAACCCCATTACAGTGCTAATAATTGAATATGAGAAAATGACCCCGTAAAAGTGGTATATTTATCAATATAACAAAATAACTCCATAAAACGTGTATATTTATGAATATGAGAAAACAACCTCGTAAAAGTAGTGTAATTCTGAATCTGAGAAAACACCCTCGTAGAAGGGGTAAACTTTTTAATATGAGAAAACAACCCCATAAGAGGGGTATATTTATAAATATTAGAAACCAATCCCGTAATACGGGAATATTTATCAATTGGAGAAATTAACCCTATAATTTTGGTATATTTGGGAGTACGAGAAAACCCCTTAAATGGATTAATTTTATAATACGAAATAACAAACCCGTAAAAGGGGTATATTTGTCAATATAAAAAAATAATCCTGTAAAACATGTATATTTATGAATTTGAGAAAATAAACCCATAATAGTGCTAATAATTTAATATGAGAAAACGACCCCGTAAAAGTGGTCTATTTATCAATATAAGAAAATAACCCCGTAAAGCGTGTATCTTTATGAATTTGAGAAAATAAGCCTGTAAAAGTAGCGTAATTACGAGTCTAAGAAAATAGCGTCGTAGAACGGGTAAATTTTTTTATATGAGAAAATAACCCTATAATATGGGGATTATCAATCGGAGACAATAATCCTGTAATTTGAGTATATTTGTGAGTATGAGAAAACAACCCCTTAAATGGGATAATTTTATAATATGAGAAAACAATCCCGTAAAAGTGGTATATTTGTTAATATAAGAAAATAACCCCGTAAAACGTGTATATTTATAAATTTGAGAAAACAATCTCGTAAAAGTGGTATATTTGTTAATATAAGAAAATAACCCCGTAAAACGTGTATATTTATAAATTTGAGAAAACAATCTCGTAAAAGTGGTATATTTGTTAATATAAGAAAATAACCCCGTAAAACGTGTATATTTATAAATTTGAGAAAACAATCCCATAATAGTGCTAATAATTTAGTACGAGAAAACAACCTCGTGAAAGTGGTATATTTATCAATATAAGAAAATAACCACGTAAAATGTGTATATTTATGAATTTGAGAAAACAACCCCGTAAAAGTAGTGTAATTTTAAGTCTCAGAAAATAGCCTCGTAGAACGGGTAAATATTTTAATATGAGAAAACAACCTCATGGAAGGGGTAAACTTTTTAATATGTGAAAACAGTCCCGTAATACATGAATATTTATGAATTTGAAGAAATAATTCCATAATTGTGGTATATTTGTGAGTATGAGAAAATAACCCCTTAAATGGGTTAATTTTATAATATGAGAAAAAACCCCGTAAAAGGGGTATGTCTGTCGATATAAGAAAATAAACCCGTAAAACGTGTAGATTTTTGAATTTGAGAAAATAACCCCATAACAGTGCTAATAATTTATTATGAGAAAATGACCCCGTAAAAGTGGTATATTTATCAATATAACAAAATAACTCCATAAAACGTGTATATTTATGAATATGACAAAACAACCTCGTAAAAATAGTGTAATTGTGAATCTGAGAAAACACCCTCGTAGAAGGGGTAAATTTTTTAATATGAGAAAACAACCCCGTAAGAGGTGTATATTTATAAATATTAGAAACCAATCCTGTAATACGGGAATATTTATCAATTGGAGAAATTAACCCTATAATTTTGGTATATTTGGGAGTACGAGAAAACCCCTTAAATGGATTAATTTTA
The DNA here is from genome assembly GCF_019578655.1 of Ricinus communis. NCBI lineage: Eukaryota > Viridiplantae > Streptophyta > Magnoliopsida > Malpighiales > Euphorbiaceae > Ricinus > Ricinus communis. Next base: position 28,366,411 of record NC_063257.1, on the reverse strand, counting down.
TAATATGAAAAAACAACCCCGTAAAAGGAGTATATTTGTCAATATAAGAAAATAACCCCGTAAAACGTGTATATTTATGAATTTGAGAAAATAAACCCATAATAGTGCTAATAATTTAATATGAGAAAACGACCCCGTAAAAGTGGTTTGTTTATCAATATAAGAAAATAATCTCGTAAAGCGTGTATCTTTATGAATTTGAGAAAATAACCCCGTAAAAGTAGCATAATTGCAAGTCTAAGAAAATAACGTCGTAGAACGGGTAAATTTTTTAATATGAGGTAACAATCTTATAATACAAGGATATTTATCCATCGGAGAAAATAACTCCGTAATTTTTGTATATTTGTGAGTATGAGAAAACAACCTCTTAAATGGGTTAATTCTATAATATGATAAAACAATCTCGTAAAAGATGTATATTTTTCAATATAAGAAAATAATCCCGCAAAACGTGAATATTTATGAATTTGAGAAAACAACCCCATAATAGTGTAAATAATTTAATATGAGAAAACAACCCTATAAAAGAGGTATACTTGTCAATATAAGAAAATAACCCCATCAAACGTGTATATTTATGAATATGAGAAAACAATCCTGAAAAAGTAGTGTAATCGCGAGTCTAAGAAAATAGCCTCGTAGAAACGGTAAATTCTTTAATATAAGAAAACAGCCTTGTGGAAGGGGTAAATTTTTTAATATGTGAAAACAACTCCGTCATACGGGGATATTTATGAATTTGAGGAAATAACCCCGTAATTGTGGTATATTTGTGAGTATGAGAAAACAACCACTTAAATGGGTTAATTTTGTAATATGAGAAAACAACCTCGTAAAAGGGGTAAGTTTGTCGATATGAGAAAATAATCCCGTAAAATGTGTATATTTATGAATTTGAGAAAACAACCCCATAATAGTGATAATAATTTAATATGAGAAAATAACCCCGTAAAAGTGGTATATTTATAAATATAAAAAATAACTCCGTAAAACGTGTATATTTATGAATATGAGAAAACAACCCCGTAAAAGTAGTGTAATTGCAAGTATAAGAAAACAACATCGTAGAACGAGTAAATTCTTTAATATAAGAAAACAGCCTGGTGAAAGGGGTAAATTTTCTAATATGTGAAAACAACCCCGTAATACAGGGATATTTATCAATCGGAGCAAATAACCCCGTAATTTTGGTATATTTGTGAGTATGAAAAAACAACCCCTTAAATGGGTTAATTTTAGAATATGAGAAAACAACCTTGTAATTCAGGAATATTTGTCGATATAAGAAAATAACACCATAAAACTTGTATATTTTTGAATTTGAGAAAACAACCCTAAAATAGTGATAATAATTTAATATGAGAAAACAACCCTTGAAAAGTGGTATATTTATCAATATAATAAAATAACTCCGTAAAACGTGTATATTTATGAATATGAGAAAATAACCTAGTAAAAGTAGTGTAATTGCGAATCTGAGAAACACCCTCGTAGAAGGGGTAAATTTTCTAATATGAGAAAACAACCCCTCTTATATTTATTAATATTAGAAAATAATCCTGTGATACGGGGACATTTATCAATCAGAGAAAGTAACCCCGTAATTTTGGTATATTTGTAAGTATGAAAAACCAACCCCTCAAATGGGTGAATTTTAGAATATGAGAAAGCAACCCCGTAATAGGGGAATATTTGTCGATATAAGAAAAAACCCCGTAAAACGTGTATATTTATGAATATGAGAAAACAATCCCATAATAGTGCTAATAATTTAACATGAAAACCTTGTAGAATTGATATTTATCGATACAAGAAAATAACTCCGTAAAACGTGTATATTGATGAATCTGAGAAAACAACCGCGTAAAAGTAGTGTAATTGCGAGTCTGAGAAAACAACCTCGTAGAATGGGTAAATTTTTTAATATGAGAAAAGAGCCTCATTGAAGGGGCAAATTTTTTAATATGAGAAAACAACCCCGTAATATGGGGATATTTATCAATCAGAGAAAATAATTCCGTAATTTTGGTATATTTGTAAGTATGAGAAAATAACCACTTAAATGGGTTAATTTTATAATATGAGAAAATAACCCCGTAAAAGGGGTATATTTGTCGATATAAAAAAATAACCCCGTAAAAAGTGCATATTTATAAATTTGACAAAACAACCCCATAATATTACTAATAATTTAATAGGAGGAAACGACCCGGTAAAAGTGATATATTTATCAATATAAGAAAAAAACCCGTAAAGCGTGTATATTTATGAATATGAGAAAACAAGCCCGTAAAAGTAGTGTAATAGGGAGTCTGAGAAAATAGCGTCGTAAAAGGGTTAAATTTTTTAATATGAGAGAAAATGATCCTGTAAAAGTGGTATATTTATCAATATAAGAAAATAACCTCGTAAAACATGTATATTTATGGATTTGAGAAAACAACCCCATAATAGTGCTGATAATTTAATATGAGAAGACGACCCCATAAAAGTGTTCTATTTATCAATATAAGAAAATGACCCTATAAAGCGTGTATATTTATGAATTTGAGAAAATAACCTCGTAAAAGTAGAGTAATTGCGAATCTAAGAAAACAGCCTCGTAGAACGGGTAAATTATATAATATGAGAAAACAGCCTCGTAGAAGGGGTAAATTTTTTAATATGTGAAAACAATCCAGTAATATGGGGATATTTATGAATCGGAGAAAATAACCCCGTAATTTTGGTATATTTATGAGTATGAGAAAACAACCCCATAATAGTGCTAATAATTTAGTATGACAAAATGACCCCCTAAAAGTGGTATAATTATCAATGAAAGAAAATAACCCCGTAAAGCGTGTATGTTTATGAATCTGAGAAAACAACCCTGTAAAAGTAGCGTAATTGCGAGTCTAAGAAAACAGCATCTTAGAACGGGTAAATTTTATAATATGAGGAAACAACTTCGTAAAAGGGGTAAATTTTCTAATATGAGAAAACAACCCTGTAAGTGGGGTATATTTATAAATATTGGCAAACAACCCCATAATACGGGGATATTTATCAATAGGAGAAAATGACCTCGTAATTTTGGTATATTTATGAGTATGAGAAAACAACCCTTTAAATGTATTAATTTTATAATATGAGAAATAAACCCCGTAAAAGGGGTATATTTGTCAATATAAGAAAGTAATCCCGTAAAATGTGTATATTTATGAATTTGAGAAAACAACCCCATAATAGTTCTAATAATCTAAATGAGAAGACGACTCCATAAAAGTGGTATACTTATCAATATAAGAAAATAACCTCGTAAAACGTGAGAAAACAACCTCGTAGTATGGGGATATTTATCAATCGTAGAAAATAATCCCGTAATTTTGGTATATTTGTGAGAATGAGAAAACAACACTTTAAATGGGTTAATTTTATAATATGAGAAAATAACCCCGTAAAAGGGGTATATTTGTCCATATAAAAAAATAACCCCGCAAAACATGTACATTTATGAATTTGAGAAAACAACCCTATAATAGTGCTAATAAATTAATATGAGAAACGACCCCGTAAAAGTGGCATATTTATCAATATAAGAAAATACCTCCCTAAAACGTGGATATTTATGAATCTGAGAAAACAACCCCGTAAAAGTAGTGTAATTGCGAGTCTAAGAAAATAGTATCGTAGAACGGGTAAATTTTTTAATATGAGAAAACAACCTTGTAAATGGCGTATATTTATAAATATTAGTAAACAACCTCGTAATACGGGGATATTTATCAATCGGAGAAAATAACCCCGTAATTTTTATATATTTGTGAGTATGAGAAAACAACCACTTAAATGGATTAATTTTATAATATGAGAAAACAATCCCATAAAAGGGGTATATTTGTCAATATAAGAATATAACCCCGTAAAATGTGTATATTTATGAATTTGAGGAAACGACACCGTAAAAGTAGTATATTTATCCAAATAAGAAAATGACACCGCAAGATGTGTATATATATGAAACAACCTTGTAGAAGTAGTGTAATTACGAGTCTGAGAAAACAACCCCACAGAAGAGGTAAATTTTTTAATTTGAGAAAACAACCCCGTAATACTGGGATATTTATCAATCGGAGAAAATAACCCCATAATTTTAGTATATTTGTGAGTACGAGAAAATAACCCCTTAAATGGGTTAATTTTATAATATGAGAAAACAACCCCGTAAAAGGGGTATATTTGTCGATATAAAAAAATAACCCCGTAAAAAGTGCATATTTATAAATTTGACAAAACAACCCCATAATAGTGCTAATAATTTAATAGGAGGAAACGACCCGGCAAAAGTGATATATTTATCAATATAAGAAAACAACCCCGCAAAGCGTGTATATTTATGAATATGAGAAAACAAGCTTGTAAAAGTAGTGTAATAGGGAGTCTGAGAAAATAGCATCGTAGAAGGGGTAAATTTTTTAATATGATAGAAAATGACCCTGTAAAAGTAGTATATTTATCAATATAAGAAAATAGCTCTGTAAAACGTGTATATTTATGAATTTGAGAAAATAAGCCCATAATAGTGCTAATAACTTAATATGAGAAAAACGACCCCGTAAAAATGGTATATTTATCAATATAAGAAAATAACTCTGTAAAATGTGTATATTTATGAATTTGAGAAAACAAGCCCATAATAGTGCTAATAACTTAATATGAGAAAACGACCCGGTTAAAGTGGTATGTTTATCAATATAAGAAAATATCTCCGTAAAACATCTATATATATGAATATGAGAAAACAGTCTTTTAGAATGGGTAAATTTTTTAATATGAGAAAACAACCACGTAGATTGAGTAAATTTTTTAATATGAGAAAACAACCCCATAATTTTTATATATTTGTGAGTATGAGAAAATAACCCCTTGAATGGGTTAATTTTATAATATGAGAAAACAACCTCGTAAAAAAGGTATATTTGTCGATATAAGAAAATAACTTCGTAAAACGTGTATATTTATAAATTTGATAAACAACCCCATAATAGTGCTAATAATTTCATATGAGAAAAGGACCCTGTAAAAGTGGTATATTTATCAATATAAGAAATAACCACGTAAAATGTGTATATTTATGAATTTGAGAAAACGACCCCATAATAGTGCAAATAATTTAATATGAGAAAATGACCCTGTTAAAGTGGTATATTTATCAGTATAAAAAATATTCCCATCAAAATTGTATATTTATGAATATGAGAAAACAACAGCGTAAAAGTAGTGTAATTGCGAGTTTGAGAAAACAGCCTCGTAGAATAGGTAAATTTTATAATATGAGAGAACAATCCCGTAATACGACAATATTTACAATAGGAGAAAAGAACACTGTAATTTTGGTATATTTGTGAGTATGAGAAAACAATCCCTTAAATGGGTTAATTTTATAATATGAGAAAACAATCCCGTAAAAGGGGTATATTTATCAATATAAGAAAATAATTCCGTAAAACGTGTATCTTTATGAATTTGAGAAAACAACCCCATACTAGTGCTAATAATTTAATATGAGAAGACAACCCTGTAAAAGTGATATATTTATCAATATAAGAAAATATCCACGTAAAATGTGTATATTTATGAATTTGAGAAAACAACCGCGTAAAAGTAGTGTAATTGCGAGTTTGAGAAAACAACCTCGTAGAATGGGTAAATTTTTTAATATGAGAAAACAACCCCGTAATTTTGATATATTTGTGAGTTTGAGAAAACAATCGCTTAAATGGATTAATTTTATAATATGAGAAAACAACCCCGTAAAAGGGGTATATTTATCGATATAAGAAATTAACTCCGTAAAACATGTATATTTATGAATATGAGAAAACAATGCCATAATAGTGCTAATAATTTAATATGAGGAAAAGACCCCTTAAAAATGGTATATTTATCAATATAAGAAAATAATCCCGTAAAACGTATATATTTATGAATCTAAGAAAATTTCCCCGTAAAAGTATTGTAATTGCGAGACTGAGAAAACAGCTTCGTAGAAGGGGTAAAATTTTTAATATGAGAGAACAACCACGTAATACGGAGATATTTATCAATCGGAGAAAATAACCCCGTAATTTTGGTATATTTGTGAGTATGAGAAAACAACGCCTTAAATGGGTTATTTCATAATGACCATATCGTGTCCGAAATGTCGTTTTAGGTATAGAAGTCTCTCTAACCTTTAATTACCAATACCCAGATCTCAAATCAATTTTGGAGAATATAGCTGCCCCTCTGAGTTGATCAAGCAAATCATCAATGCGAGGTAAAGGATATTTGTTCTTGATAGTAACTTGGTTCAACTTCCTATAATCAATGCAAAGTCTCATCACAAATAACACTGGAGCTCCCTACGGTGATATACTAGGTCGAATATAACCTTTCTCCAATAAATCCTCAACTTGCTTTTTCAATTCCTGTAATTCTGCTGGTGCCATTCTGTAAGGTGCTATAGAAATAGGAGCAACTCCTAGAATAGTTTCAATTTCAAAATCCACTTATCATTGAGGTGGCAATCCAGGTAATTCTTTTAGAAATACATCTGGAAATTCTTTAACTATTAGTACCTCTGAAACCCCTAGACTAACAATTCCAGTGTCTACCACATTCACCAGATAAGCATCACACCCAGATTTCATTAAATGAAAAGCAGTAGCAGTAGAAATCAAACATGTAGGCACAATTTTCCTATCACCTGTGAACACTGTTTTTATTTCCCCATCTATAACCATTTTTACTTCCTTCGTTAAACAGTCAACTATGACATGATTTCTAAACAACCAATCCATTCCCAATATCACATCAAAATCTTTCAAATTGATCACAATTAGGTCTACTGACATATTTGTACCACAAATCATCACAGAACAAGCCCAAACTACAGTATTCACCATTATTACTCCTCCAGCAGGCATCAAAACACAAATTTCATGTCCTAAAGATTCAATGCCACAATGCATTTTCAATGCAAAATCACATGAAATGAATGAACATGTAGATCCGGGGTCAACTAACACATATGCATCATGCCTACAAATAGGAATTATACCGGTTATTATCTCTGGAGAAGTAGTTGCTTCACCGTAATAAAGATACACTCTTGCCTGCGGTAAGGATTGGTTCGCATCTTCAATATGGACATATGCTGCTGTAGCTCCACTTCTACCTCCCCTACCTCTTCCACGACCAGTCGTTATAGGTAATACATTATCCCCAACACTACTTTGTCCTCCTGAATGGTAGGTACTAGATGCTCCTCTACCTACTACACACTCATTGGCATAATGCCTAGGTTTTCCACATCTATAACAAGCCTGCACTCTCGATCCCCAACACTCTTCTGAATGGGTCCTTCCACAAGTGCCACAAACAGGTCTATATCCTCTACCAGTAAACCCAAAATTACCTCGCATATTCACTGATCCACCACTTCTACCCAAAGTTATACTACTTGGCCCTCTAAACTGATAACTGCCCCTTCCTCTAAAACCTTCTCGCTGACTTCCTGATCCTCCCCTAGGTGTAAATGAGGCACCTCTAGAGAAAGATGGAGTAAATGTCCCAATTATCTTCTTTTTCTTTGCTTCTAATATATTTCTTTCTAAGAATAATTCTTCTGCTCTTGTTGCAGCTTCCAATAAAGCAATAAAGGTAGGTGGTTGCACTGCCAACTTTTCACGTATCTCCAATTTCAAACCCCTCTCAAATCTATTTCTCTTCATTTCATCAGTTGCCACTTCCTCTGGTGCATACCTGGATAACCTTGTAAATTGTAATTCATAGTCAGCAACGGACATCTCATTTTGTTTCAATTCAAGGAATTCAAGTTTCTTCCTCTCTTGATATATTGAGGGCATATACTTCATCTTGAACTCCTTTAAGAATTCTTCCCATGTCATGGTCAATGGTTGTGTCTGGCTACCTGGGACTGTCTCCCACCAGTTTCTAGCATCCTTAAGAAATAATGAGGTTGCATACCTCACTTTCATTTGGGTCATCGGTTGGGTATTAGATTGTGTAAACACACCTTTAATAGACTTTAGCCATTCCTCTGCTACAATTGGATCAGTTGTCCCCTCAAACTCTTTCCCCCCATGCTTTCTTAACTTTCCAAAGTTTGCATCCAATGCAGGTATGTTTAGTGGAGGTGGTGGTTGTTGTTGTTGAGCTAATCTTCTTAACTCTTCAGCTATTTGCTGAGCATACCCTTCAGCTCTTCCTTGTGGCTGTTCATTTTCATGCATCTGTTCTTGTTCAATATGATGTGCATGAACTGACTCATGTGACCCTACTAGGCTAGTGGAGTGCTCATTCATGCCTATATCATTAACAAACTTTACAACAATAAATGGTTTGTGCATAATTACTATATGCTTGCATGTTATGCTCTTAATCCCCTCTATTCCCATCAATTCAATCACACAAGCATTTAACACATTGGAACATATTAAAAATTCAAATTCACTTTAACATATCACAACACATACACACCTTCATATAACATAACATAAACACAAATATAAGTACTCATACTTATGTTCCAACGGTCTAATCCTCGCTCTAATACCAAAAACTGTAGCACCCCAACTCAAACATCCAATTGTATAGCAATATATTTATAATTAACTTTATAAACATAATTTATTATTTAGTTACAATATACATTCATACAATTTAAGTGGCATAACATACTTAATATACATAAGGAATATTTATACATTAGTTTAATTCACACAAGTACCCATAATGCCCTAATGCTTGAGATAACTCCTCTGGACCACCTGATGATATTGACTGATGCAAAGAGAGCAATGCACAACTAAGGCTATCTACAACTGCACTAACCTGAAAAAGAATTGCTAAGGAATGAGCTAGCGACTCAATAAGCATTAAATTTACTAAACTATAGTATATTAGGCTAGAATTATCAAGTCTTTATCAAATAACACTTAACTGACAATCACAAAATCAACCATTTCAATTATTCTCATAAACAAATAATTTCATCTCACATAATGCAAATAATCTCAAACTCAACCAAGCCAAATAATTCAATTCCACATTATTTTTATCAAATTAGGATCAGATGACTCATCCTCACATTTCCTCACATTTTCAAATTTTAGTGACCACTTGATGCAACCAAGGATGCATCTAAGACAACTAGCATGGATCCACTAGCCTATGGAGGACCAATGACACGAGCAAGGAGTAAGAAGTTCAAGTAAGCCTTAAATTCTTACTTGGAGTATGTTTTGAAGATGGCTAATGATGGTGCTTTTGTTGCTTTTGATGATGATAATAATGCCTTGAAGATAGTGACATCAATTGCTATTAATGAGCAAAGGGAGCAGAAGCTCAACTTCCATAAGGTGTGACCACGCCTTACAAGCTGCCTACAAAAAGAGCTTCAAATTTTCCAAGAAACATTCGTAATGGACCTGTTTTTAGTTAATTTCCTCTATTTTTGGAAGTATTGGATAAAGAGAACTTCCTCCCATGAATTTAGGATTTTAATTAGGGTTAGATTACTCTTTATCTTATCCTTCCTTATAGGGATAAGATTAGCCACATATTAGGAGTCTTTTAGGGTTTGATTTTGATTCCTTATCTCTTAGTCCTTTTAGGGTTTAGAATCATTTCAAAACTCTATAAATAGAGCTATGTATTTCAGCTAAAGGGAGAGATCAATATATATTTCTGAATGAAGTTTTATTTGAGTTGTTAACTCTTATTCCTTAAGATGCTCCTTATTGAATTTCTTGAGATTAAATTAACTTGTTTGATTTAGTTTCACATCTACATGTTTGATCAGTCAATTAATGTTTTATTAGTTTCTTCGGTTGTTTGAACATTCTTCATCTATTTATAACTAAAGGGCTTATTAGTTCTATTGCTAAGTTTGTTAGTTCCATAATCAATTGCAAACTTTCAAGTTAGATTTTGGGGCGACAAATTCGAACTTATTGGTAAGGGTGCTTCCTCTTAAATAGGGAGAGCGTTTATCAGTTTGATTTTCTCACCATTACTTATCTTGGTGTTTGAACGTATCCGGTTCGAGTTCGTATCATTTGGTATCAGAGCCAAACTTGTAAGTTGGTTTACTTTCTTTTTCAATTAAGAGTCTATCTTCTATTTCATCTCAATTTCTGTTCGCATCATTATAAAAAAAAAGTATACTATTTTCATTGCTGCCCGTATACCAAGGCCGATTTCAAAAAAGAAAAAAAGAAAGGAACGGAATACTAACCCTAACCATTGGTGGTGGGTAGTTCTTGAAGAATTGATTCTTGATTGATTCATTCCGCAATTCTTTTTAATTGATTGGAGCTGTTCTTCATTCTTAAAATTCTGATTTGGGTAATTTTGTTTGTTTTCTCTTAAAAAGCTTTTCTTTTGGGTTAATTGAGTCTTGTTCGATTAGTTGTAAGCTTGTTTTGTTCACACGCTTATAATTCGTTTTATTAATTCACGAGTGTTCTACTGAACTTCAGAATTAATAAACGTTAAGAGGTTGTGAAAAACTTATTGTTGTGATTACTAGAACAATTTGATTTAATTTCTATAAGGAATTCAATTCTTTGTGAGTGAAACACGTGAGGGAGTGATCTTTTCTTGTTTTGCCTTTGACTATAAGAAGCCTCCAAAGTATAACACTTGATCACGTCTTTTATTTTTGTTTTCTTTTCTAGTCTTTTGGTTTAACCATGTCATCTGAACAGCCATTGACTTTGGAAAATTTAGCTTATACATTGAGAGATGTAGTAGAACATATGCAAAATGACAAATTAACTAGGTTATTGAATGATATGCCTAAAACGTCTAAAAGGGATGGTTTTGATAATGACCAAGAAAGTGAGTCTAAAGGGTCTAGACATAATCTCCAATCCAAAATTAACACTAATTTGGGTAGCATTAAGATGAAAATACCATCTTTTCATGGTAAGAGTGACCCTGAAGTTTATTTGGAGTGGGAAAAGAAGGTTGAAAGGGTTTTTGAATGTCATAACTATAGTGAGTCTAAAAAGGTTAAACTTGTTGTTGTTGAATTTTATGATTATGTTGCCATTTGGTAGGATCAATTGGTGAGTGGTCGTAGGCGTTATGGGGCACCCGAAGTTGGTTCAAGGGATGAGGTTAAATGCATTATGTGTAAAAGGTTTGTGCCATCGCACTACCAAAGGGATTTGTACAACAAGTTACAAAATTTAGTACAAGGTAGTAAGAGTGTTAAGGAGTATTGGCAATCTATGGAGATAGCTATGATTAGAGCCAATATAAATAAGGATAGGGAAGCCATAATGGCAAGATTTTTGCATGGTTTGAATCGTGATATTGCTAACATAATTGAATTGCAGCATTATATAGAGATGGAGGACATGTTGCACATGGCCGTAAAGGTGGAAAAGCAATTAAAAACCAAGAGCAGAAGTGCTACCCCTAGCTCAAAATGGAGTAACACATGGAAAGGGAGCAACCAGCCCCCTAACAAGGGCCGTGAGGCATCAAAGGACATCAAGGCAGCCCCTAAATTTGATGTTAACACTAATCCAACGACGCAAAGTGACCTCAAATCAAAGAAAGTACAATGCTTCAAGTGTTTGGGGTATGGGCATATATCTTCCCAATGTCCAAACAAGCGAACCATGGCAATTCGAAGTGGTGAAGTGGTCTTTGAGAGTGATGAAGAATCTGAACCTAGTGAGGAGGATTACCTAGACATGCATGAGTTGGAGGATTGTGATGATGTGCAATTGGGTGAGGTTAGTAATGTACTTGTAACCTTTAGAGCTCTTAATTTACAACCTATTGATGATGATGCTCAAAGGGAAAACATATTCCATACTACATGTAAAGTACAAAACCATGATGCTAGTTGTAGTTTAATCATTGATGGGGGTAGTTGTACTAATGTAGCAAGTGCTATGATGGTTGATAAACTTAGACTTATAACTATTAAGCACCCTAAGCCATAAACCTTGCAATGGCTTAATGATCAAAGTGGGATTAGAGTTACTAAGCAAGTACGGGTTGCATTTAGTGTAAAGAAGTATCATGATGAGGTACTATGTGATGTTGTTCCCATGCAAACATGTCATATGTTGCTAGGTAGACCATGATTATATGATAGATCTGTAATTCATAAAGGTCGAACCAATGCATATTCTCTTGTAATGGATGGAAAACCATATGTTTTGGCACCATTGAGTCCTAAAGAAGTTTGTGAATTACAAAGAGTTGTAAAGGACCGAATGGAAGCATATGAGAAAGAAAAACAAAAGCGTGAGAGTGCACATGAAAAAGAAAAGGTGCACAAGCAAAAGGAGAGTTGTGTGGAAAATAATGAGAGGCGAGAGCAAAGAGTAATAAAAGGAGAGTTTAGCGAGGGTTTGCGCAAGAATGTGAGCAAAAGAACGAGTAAGGCGCAAGAAAAAGGGGAGGCAAGTGAGAAAAAAGTGAGTTTCTTAATTAGAGAGCGAAACATGAGAAAGGCTTTGAGTGAAAATAGGCAAGTATTTGTACTTATGTACAAGGAAACTTTGTTTAACACTAATAATCTTCACTCTTCTCTTCCTAGTGTGTTTGTAAGTGTTTTGCAGGAGTATGACGATGTGTTTCCCGAGGAGTTACCTAGTGGGTTGCCACCACTAAGGGGGATAGAACACCAAATTGACTTTATGCCGGGGTCATCCATTCCAAATAGACCAGCCTATGAGTCAATCCCGAGGAGACTAAAGAGCTGCAACGCCAAGTTGAGGAACTACTAAGTAAAGGGTATGTTAGGGAAAGTCTTAGCCCATGTACTATTCCTGTTTTGTTAGTCCCTAAGAAAGATGGGTCTTGGCATATGTGTGTTGATTGTCGTGCAAGTAACAAGATTACCATTAAATATCGTCATCCTATTCCTAGGTTAGATGATATGTTAGATGAATTGCATGGAAGTGTTATCTTTACTAAAATTGATTTGAGAAGTGGCTATCACCAAATTAGAATGAATATAGGTGATGAGTGGAAAACAACATTTAAGACTAAATTTGGTTTGTATGAGTGGTTGGTCATGCCTTTTGGCTTAACTAATGCACCAAGTACTTTTATGAGACTAATAAACCATGTTTTACGTGCATATGTTGATAAATTTATGGTAGTATACTTTGATGATATTCTAATTTATAGTAAAAGCTTTAGTGAGCATGTTGAACATGTTCAGATGGTGTTGATGGTTTTGCGTGAGAAATCTCTATATGCTAACCTTCTTAAGTGTGATTTTTGCACAAACAAACTTGTGTTTCTTGGTTTTGTTGTTAGTGTAAATGGAATTCAGGTTGATGAAGACAAGGTGAAAGCAATTAAGGAGTGGCCAACACCAAAGAATGTTAGTGATGTGAGGAGCTTTCATGGGCTTCAGTACCCTTGCCGCACCACTCAACGAGCTTGTAAAGAAGAACGTGAAGTTTCATTGGGGAGAACAATAAGAAAAAGCATTTAATATGCTAAAGGACAAACTTACTTCATCTCTTATTCTTTCACTTCTGGATTTTTCCAGAACTTTGAAATTGATTGTGATGCTTCTGGTGTAGGTATTGGAGCTGTTTTAATGCAAGATGGGAAGCCAATAGTCTATTTTAGTGAAAAGTTGAATGGAGCTAGCTTGAAGTATCCGACTTATGATAAGGAATTGTATGCCCTTGTGCGTGCACTCAATGTTTGGCAGCAATATTTGCTACCTAAGGAGTTTGTGATTCACACGAATCATGAAGCATTGAAGCACTTAAAGGGATAGAACAAGTTGAATAAACTCCATGCTAAATGGAGTGAAGTTATTGAAGCGTTTTCCTATGTCATTAAGTACAAGCAAGGTAAAGAAAATGTAGTTGCCGATGCACTATCTAGAAGGTATGCTTTACTTGCCTCTTTAGAAACAAAATTGCTTGGTTTTGAGTATATCAAAGACTTGTATGTTGATGACCATGATTTTGGTTCTATTTTTCATGCTTGCGAACATGGTACTATTGATAAATTTGTAGACATGATGGATTTTTGTTCAAAGAAAAATGTCCATGCATTCCTATGTGTTCTATGCGTGAATTGCTTGTAAGAGAGTCACATGAAGGTGGTTTGATGGGACACTTTGGTGTTCAAAAGACTTTAGATGTTTTGCATGATCATTTCTATTGACCTAAGATGAAATCTGATGTGAATATATTATGTGCTAACTGTATTGTATGCAAGCAAGCTAAGTCTAAATCACAACCTAATGGGTTGTACATGCCTTTGCCCATACCTAATTCTCCTTGGATTGACATATCTATGGATTTTATGCTTGGATTACCTAGGTCTAAGCATGGGCATGATAGTATTTTTGTTGTGGTGGATAGGTTTTCAAAGATGTCACACTTTATTGCATGTAGGAAAACTGATGATGCACAACATATTACTGAATTGTTCTTTAGAGAAATTGTACGTTTACATGGCATGCCTAGAACTACCGTTAGTGATAGGGACAACAAGTTTTTGAGCTATTTTTGGAAGACCTTATGGGGTAAATTAGGAACTAAAAGATTGTTTGCCGCATGTTGAATTTGCATATAATTGTAGTATGCATTCTTCTACTCAATTTTGCCCATTTGAGATTGTTTATGGCTTTATTCCTTTGAGTCCTTTAGATTTGATTGCTTTACCTTTGAGTGAACAAGTGAATTTAGATGGCACAAAGAAGGCTGAATTTGTGTTGAAGTTGCATGAACAAGTGTGTGCAAACTTGGAAAGATGCAATGAACAAATCACCAAACAACGAAATAATGGCCCAAAAGGATGGTATTTGAAGTTTGTGATTGGGTTTGGGTGCACTTCAGGAAGGAAAGGTTTCCCAACCAAAGGAAATCAAAGTTGATGCTACGTGGTGACGGTCCATTTGAAGTGATAGAGCGCATCAACGATAATGCATACAAAGTTGACTTACCTGGTGAGTATAATGTTAGTACTACTTTTAATGTTGCTGATTTGTCTCCTTCTGATTTTGATGAAGGCGTTGATTCGAGGTCGAATCCTTTCGAAGAGGGGAGGAATGATGCAACCAAGGATGCATCTAAGTCAACTAGCATGGATCCACTAGCCTATGGAGGACCAATGACACGAGCAAGGAGTAAGAAGTTCAAGCAAGCCTTAAATTCTTACTTAGAGTATGTTTTGAAGATGGCTAATGATGGTGCTTTTGATGCTTTTGATGATGATAATAATGCCCTGAAGATAGTGACATCAATTGCTATTAATGAGCAAAGGGAGCAGAAGCTCAACTTTCATAAGGCGTGACCACGCCTTACAAGTTGCCTACAAAAAGAGCTTCGAATTTTTCAAGAAACATTCGTAATGGACCCGTTTTTAGTTAATTTCCTCTATTTTTGGAAGTCTTGGATAAAGAGAACTTCATCCCATGAATTTAGGATTTTAATTAGGGCTAGATTACTCTTTATCTTATCCTTCCTTATAGGGATAAGATTAGCCACATATTAGGAGTCTTTTAGGGTTTGATTTTGATTCCTTATCTCTTAGTCCTTTTAGGGTTTAGAATCATTTCAAAACTCTATAGATAGAGCTATGTATTTCGGCTAAAGGGAGAGATCAATATATATTTCTGAATGAAGTTTTATTTGAGTTGTTAACTCTTATTCCTTAAGGTGCTCCTTATTGAATTTCTTAAGATTAAATTAACTTGTTTGATTTAGTTTCACATCTACATGTTTGATAAATCAATTAACGTTTTATTAGTTTCTTCGGTTGTTTGAACATTCTTCATCTATTTATAACTAAAGGGCTTAGTAGTTCTATTGCTAAGTTTGTTAGTTCCATAATCAATTGCAAACTTTCAAGTTAGATTTTAGGGCGACAAATTCGAACTTATTGGTAAGGGTGCTTCCTCTTAAATAGGGAGAGCGTTTATCAGTTTGATTTTCTCACCATTACTTATCTTGGTGTTTGAACGTATCTGGTTTGAGTTTGTATCACCACTTGACAAGACTATCCGCCCGGCTCAGTCTTGCCATATCGCATACTCGGGTAGCTATTCGCCCGACTCAGCTTTCCCGATCACACAATATCAATTTAAGAGTCATCAATCCTTAATCACAATCAATTCACTTCACAACACATCACAATCAATTCACTTTACAACAGGCCAAAAACATAACCAATATCAACTCAGTCAACCAAGAGATTATCAAGTAATCAAACAATAGTTCCTACTCAATATATACAAAGTTTAGTCTATTAAATATTTACCAAAATTTATAGGATAATAAAGTAATCCTATTATTTTTCTCTTACCACTTCCTTGCCTTTGGACGAACCTGTTCACATGTTCAATACAAATAAAATTCAATCACAAGGCATAAATGTACATATCTTTAATATCCATAAAACATCACATTTCATCGCAAAATAACATATATTCTTGATGTTAATATGATGCATGAGATGAATGACAATAAATCAACATATTTGTTGATGAAGGCAGCTTGTAGGTACTGACTTAGAAATTATACCAAACCTTATATACAATTAATTAAAATCTCATCTTTTTCATAATTACACTTCCATTCTTATAGAAACCATAGCAGAAAGAATCACTTCAAAATCATTGGTATAAAAATAGTTATGGCATTTTCAATACAGCTGCTCCAATTTCTATTTAAACAGAACAGTAAAACGTTTCCTATTAAATAACCAGCCAAATGAATAAATTTTCTGATGAAACTCTGCAGATATAAAGTTAACATCCTAAAGTTTCTATAGACACTAATTTTACTCAATTTGGACTACTCTAGCTCAAGTTGTGAAACACACAATTATCAACAAATTTCTGAATCCTAAGTCCGATTTTCTGTTTAAAACAGTTTCGAGCAGGCCATATTAAGTTCAACATATCTCACGTTATACTCAACCAAAACTTATGAAATTTTACAGACATATACTAGATATATAAATGAACAACTTTCATGTTTAACTCTTTGCTTGGTTCAGCCTCTAAATGCCTCAAAATGGTAGCACAAAAACCAGGTCACCTGCTGAACCACAAACAAAGCAGCAGCAAATCGTCACCTTATAAGTTCATACTCACTCAACGTTCTGCAAAACCATTTTACAGAAATATTCCTGAAACATATACCTACAACTTCCATGTTTGGAAATTTTTGAGATTAAGCCTCACGAAATCAGAGGTGAAAAATTCTGCCCAGAAATTTCAGCTTCAAGATCACAAGTAATAGCATGTTCACTCTTGATTAAAACAATTCCAAAACACATAATCATCAATAATTTCATATCATTAATCCTAATTTACAGCAAAACAAAGAAATTAAAATTACTCACCTTTGTTTCCTTTGATTAAAAAAGCCCAAATCTTTCAAACTTATAAGAAGAAATAGATTCTCACTTACTAAAAGTTTGTAGAGTTTGATTAGGAAAATCAAGGTTTGAAGAAGAAAATGAGAAGAATGAGAGAGACAAAGAAGAAGAGGCAATAGGAAGTATATGTAGAAATGAAGAAATGAAGAGGTGGTAAATTGGTGTAAATATAGAAAATTTTACAATTTAATCCTCTTTCTTTCCAACTTTCCAATTTAGTCCAAAATCATTACTTTTCAATTAAATCAATATATAACTAAATAATTTATTTATCTACCACATAATATAATCAAATAGGTCATACATAATTATGATGCAAATGACATGTTTAATGACATGCTAATGAAGTATATTTGTGAGTATGAGAAAATAACCCCTTAAATGGGTTAATTTTATGATATGAGAAAACAACCCCATAAAAAGGGTATATTTGTCGATATAAAAAAAATCCCGTAAAACGTATATAATTATGAATTTGAGAAAACAACCCCATAATAGTGCTAATAACTTAATATGAGAAAACGAACCTGTAAAAGTGGTATATTTATCAATATAAGAAAATATTTCTGTAAAACGCGTATATTTATGAATCTGAGAAAACAATTGTGTAAAAGTAGTGTAATTTCGAGTCTGTGAAAACAACCTCGTAGAATGGGTAAATTTTTTAATATGAGAAAACAGCCTCGTAGAAGGGGTAAATTTTTTAATATGAGAAAACAACCCCGTAATTTTGATATATTTGTGAGTATGAGAAAACAACCCCTTGAATGGGTTAATTTTATAATATGAAAAACAACCCCGTAAGAGGGGTATATTTATAAATATTAGAAAACAACCCCGTAATACCGGGATATTTATCAATCGGAGAAAATAACCCTATAATTTTGGTGTATTTGTGAGTATGAGAAAACAACCCCTTAAATGGGTTAATTTTATAATATGAGAAAACAACCTCGTAAAAGTAGTATATTTGTCAATATAAGAAGATAGCCCCCTAAAACGTGTGTATTTATGAATCTGGAAACACAACCCCATAAAAGTAGTATAATTGCGAGTCTAAGGAAACAGCCTCGTAGAATGGGTAAATTTTTTAATATAAGAAAACAGCCTCGTAGAAGCGGTAATTTTTTAATATGTGAAAACAACCTTGTAAATACGAGGATATTTATGAATCTCACGAAATAACCCCCGTAATTGTTGTATCTTTGTGAGTTTGAGAAAACAACCCCTTAAATGGATTAATTTTATAATATGAGAAAACAATCCCGTAAAAGGGGTATATTTGTCGATATTAGAAAATAACCCCATGAAAAGTGTAAATTTATGAATTTGAGAAAACAACCCATAATAGTGCTAATAATTTAAAATGAGAAAACGACCACGTAAAAGTGGTATATTTATCCATAAAAGAAAATAACCCCATAAAATGCGTATATTTATGAATCTTAGAAAACAACCCCGTAAAAGTAGTGTAATTGCGAGTTTGAGAAAACAGCCTCGTAGAAGGGATAAATTTTTTAATATGAGAAAACAACCCCGTAATTTTACTATATTTGTGAGTATGAGAGAACAACCCCTTAAATGGGTAAATTTTATAATATGAGTAAACAACCCCGTAAAAGGGGTATATTTGTCAATATCAGAAAATAACCCCGTAAAACATGTATATTTATGAATTTCAGAAAATAACCCCATAATATTGCTAATAATTTAGTATGAGAAAATGACCCCGTAAAACGTGCATATTTATGAATATGAGAAAACAACCCCGTAAAAGTAATGTAATAGCGAGTCTAAGAAAACAGCCTCATAGAACGGGTAAATTTTTTAATATGAGAAAACAACCTTGTGGAAGGAGTAAATTTTTTAATATGTGAAAACAAACCCGTAATACGGGGACATTTATGGATATGAGGAAATAACCCGTAATTGTAGTATATTTATGAGTATGTGAAAATAACCCCTTAAATGGGTTAATTTTATAAAATGAGAAAATAATCCCGTAAAAGGGGTATGTTTGTTGATATAAGAAAATAACCCCGTAAAACGTGTATATTTATGAATTTGAGAAAACAACACTATAATAGTGCTAATAATTTAATTTGAGAAAACGACTCCGTAAAAATAGTATATTTATCAATATAAGAAAATAACCACGTAAAACGTGTATATTTATGAATATGAGTAAATAACCCTGTAAAAGTAGTGTAATTACGAGGCTAAGAAAACAGCCTCGTAGAAGGAGTAAATTTTTTAATATGAGAAAACAACCTCGTAAGAGGTGTAAATTTATAAATATTAGAAAACAACCCCGTAATGTGAGGATATTTATCAATCGGAGAAAATAACCCTGTAATTTTGGTACATTTGTGAGTATGAGAAAACAACCCCTTAAATGGGTTAATTTTATAATATGAGAAACCAACCCCATAAAGTCATACATTTGAAAATATAAGAAAATAACTTCGTAAAACGTGTGCATTTATGAATCTAAGAAAATAACCCCATTTTAGTGTTAATAATTTAATATGAGGAAACAACCCCGTAAAAGTGGTATATTTATCAATATAAGAAAATAACCCCATAAAACGTGTTCATTTATGAATCTGAGAAAACAACCCGATAAAAGTAGTGTAATTGCGAGTCTGAGAAAACAGCTTCGTATAATGGGTAAATTTCTTAATATGAGAGAATAACCCCGTAATATAGGGATATTTATCGATTGGATAAAATAACCCCATAATTTTGGTATATTTGTAAGTATGAGAAAACAACCCCTTAAATGAGTTAATTTTATAATATGAGAAAACAGCCCCGTAAAATAGGTATATTTGTCCCTATAAAAGAATAATCCCATAAACGTGTATATTTATGAGTTTGAGAAAATAATACCATAATAATGCTAATAATTTAATATGAGAAAACGACCCATAAAAGTGGTCTATTTATCAATATAAGAAAATAACTCCATAAAGCATGTATATTTATGAATCTGAGAAAGCAATCCCGTAAAAGTAGTGTAATAGCGAGTCTAAGAAAACAACCTTGTAGAATGGGTAAATTTTATAATATGAGAAAACAACATCGTAGAACGGTGATAGGCTTTTTGTGTAGCTAAAATTTAAGGCAGTGAACCTATCGATGCAGACTAGCACAAATGGTGAGTATCAAGGTCGTATTCTCGGGAAAGGGTGATCCTAGACTTGCTGCAGCATCTTATGTTATCTAACCTTAACAAAATCAATGATGTATTATGTTAAGACTAAATATGAAAAACAATTAACTAAGTGTCAAATAATCTGAGAGGATTTAGGAAAGCAATTGAAGGAAAAGGCAAACCCTAGGGGACCTAAGCTAGTTGGATTTTAATGAAGATAGAGATTATATTGGTTACCAATTGCAATTACCCGTGGATGAATTCTTAACTGAATTCGGTCTCCCTCTCGAGATAATCGAATTCCTAAACCTAATGACCTAAAGTTGGAATCTCTTCCTAACGATCGATTATTCGATTAGCATTAAGCTTTAACCCGCCTATATTAAGCTTTGTTAATTCTTAATCTGGGTAGTCAATTACCCTTATCTCTAAGTGATCATTAACCAGTTCTTGCTATTCAAATTTCCAATTACTAAATGAATTCTCAATTACATAAAGCAATCTGAATACCACAACTCATAACGTCTCATGAATAAAGTGATTTCTCATTAATAATGAAAGCAAGAAGAGACAAGCATTGATAATCAAAATCTTATAAGCATTAAAATCAATCCAACAACACAGGAACCCCAATGGGTTTGACAGATTTAGTTACTCATACTAATAAGCAACACAAAGTAAAGAATAGATTTAGAAAAGTAAATTGAAGGCATGTACACCCTTCTTCTTCAAGTTGGATGAAAAACCCTAAATTCCTAATTCAGAATGATAAACCCTAATTTGCCTCTTGAATGCTCCCAAATCTTGTCTTGATCTTCAATTTGATGTTAAAACAATTGTAATCCTTCCTTCAATAGATGAAATGATTTTCTAAGGTCTGTAAGAAGATGGCTTAAGCTTGTATATGTGAAATCAAGTCAGAAAATCAAACCATAATTTAGCAAATCGTTTTTGCCTATATAAATCTTTTAGCACGGCCGTGGTCAAGCCCGTGCTGATCGTCCAGGCTATGCTGGACCTCCATGTTCTGCATCTGTTGACTTCTACTTGGCCGTGCCCTAGCCGGTGCTGAGCCACCACGAGCCGTCATGGAGGCCGTAGTGGCTTCAAAAATCGTGCCAAAATGGCACTCTCGAAGGGCAACTATTTGATGGTTCAGCACGGCCAGAGTCCAGGCTGTGCTCAACCTTAGAATGCTAGTCCTTGCTCAATTTGATGGATTCTGGTCCGTAATTGCACGTATTTCCCTCGATTACTAATAATATCCCTCGATAATGACCTGAAACGTGAAAGGAACCAAAACACAAGTTATTCTGGCATAAAATAAGATAACTATGCACAAAAATGTAAACAATTGGGCATGTAAATATATATAAAATGATGCATATCAAATTACCCCACACTTAAGCTTTTGCTTGTCCTCAAGTAATCAATTAGTCAATACATGCACAAGCAACAATCACCCCTCAAAATCCATGCTAAAGTTCACAACTCAACCTTATTCAACATATAAAGAATGAAACTCAAGTAACTAACAAGTTATACAACTTTAAGGAAGAACTATAATAATACCATCTCAAAGCACAACTTATATAATAATTCAGCACTCAAGACTAAGAACCATTGCCTTACAGGAATCTCTCAAATCATTCATAGTGTTTGAGGGTAAACAAGAAAATTCCCTCAATGTAGTTGCACACAACCTATTTACTATAAGCTTGCTCATCAATCTCATCTTCGCTACCGTGAATAATTGAATACCAAAATCAAAGGGTCTTTTCAAGGGTTGCAATGTGGCTGAGGTAAAGGTAAGAATATTTGGAAAGAAGTGTAAAGTATACTGAAAAATCATGCACTTATTTGAAATGAATGCTTCAGGAATTGAGTGCCAAAACAACAAAAATACTCACTAAGCCTTATTTGAAGTAAAGGATGCTCACAAGAATTAAATTCAGAAGAGCTAAGAGCTAAGAAGTAAGTCATAAATCTTTTCTTTCTTTTTCTTTTTTTTTTTTATATATACTATGTATATATATTACAGCAGCTTATATAGGGGCTGCATGATTAGTGACATAATCAATAAGAATAGTTATCCAATTTGGATTGAAGGGAGCATCAAAGAATGACTAAAAAGACTAAGTGAATTTAGAACAGTGTTAGGCACTATGATTCCATAAATGAAGAAATATAACACATAATTACTCAGTATACTGAGTGAAAGGAAAGATAGATGTATAGAATGGTGTATGTGTAGTGATTAGGTGTAAATTATGAAGAAAAAGTTAAGGCTCAAACTAGCTGACTAATGGAAACAGAGGGTAGGCGTTTGGCCAAATGTGGTGAAATCCTAAGTTTCCCAAATCATCTAATGGTATTCAAAAATTCAAGTAACCTCAACAAGCATTACAGAGCAAGTTATAGAAACGAAAGTAAGTAGAACGCACACTCAAATAAGAAAAAAAATCATGAGCATAATGTGCAATGGATGCTCAATTTTGGTTCAAAAACTCACTTTTGAAGTTTTGCAATTGGTTCACAGACTTATCAAGTGAATCATCATATAAATTGAATACAAGATTGGCATAATCAAAGTTCACAGTCAAAGGTTGTAAATTTGCAAGGAACTCAAGTAACACCGGTTTAACCTGGCCAAATTGACATATTGAATACAGTGAAATTGCTTTCAAGAACAAAAGATAGAGAGGGACAATCAACTACTAGTGTGTGAATTAAGTCATTAATTACGAAAGAATAAACTAAACTTAAATGTCATGAAAAATCTAGGTTTTGACATCCTAAAAATAGTCCATTATTATTGCCTCAAACAATTCAGGGATATTGTAACGCTTGCATTTTCTCATCATACATGTTATCTGCATTGACATTTAATCATTGGGCATATGATGGTATATTAATAATATTTTTATTTTATGAGAATAGATATATATTAATTATAAGTAGAGAATAAGAAGCATATGATATCAGATTATTAATTTAGATAAGTTGATTAAGTACTTGGGTTATGTGTATTAAGTCTTATGACTTAATTGAACCAATAGTTGAAGGTTGGGTAAATAGATTGGACTTAAAAGATACAATTAAAAGTTAGTACCTATGTATGGTTAGTAAAAATTAACTTGGGATGATAAAACTAGTTTTAGGAGGTGGTGGCATTGAGAGATGATTCTTGGAAATTGGAACCATGAGCAAGCTCATTTTACCTCTTCATTTCTCTAAAATTCGTACATGGCCAAAAACTCAAAATTTGGAACAAGAGAGAGGAGTGAAATACCTAGACAAACTTAAGATTAAGATAGGATTTTACCAACTATTGAAGGAGTCAAGCTAAAGCTAAAGGATTTGAGCATATTAGCAACCCACAAGCTGAAATTGGTGATTTGTTACTTGAGTATTATTAATTTGTCATTAGGGTTCTTGATTATAAATTGGTATATATCTAGATGGAACGTGTTTATATGATATTAAAACAGTAATTGAGAGTCTTAGAGGAAGGGTTAGACCTATGAATTAGAAAGGGGATGATCTTGTAATGCATTAGAACTAGTATTTACATGAATAAGTGTATTTTGAGTAAGTAGATAGTTAATATTTGCTATATTCATATATTTAATCAAATGTTCCACGAATGGTTGTGTTTGCTTAATATTGTGTTATGTTTAAATGAATGAGATGAAAATGATTGGTGCTGAATGGAATAATTGTTATTGCTTTAATATGATATAAGTGAAACGATTGAATTGTGATGTTAAATGCGTAGGTGTATGTGAATGGTGGATTCCCTTGTGAAAAAATATATATATAAAAAGCCTTGGGAGGCTAAAGCCTAGAGAGGCTATAAAAGTGTGTAATGTGAGGATGAGGTGGAGCAGCTTACGTGTGCGATAGGTGAGGATGAGGCGGAGCAGCACATTAAAGGGGATCCACAAGCCGTGAGAACTAACCATAATTGTTGAATTGTATTCTTTTTATGATGTTTGTAATGAATTGAGTAGAATGGTATGAACTTATGTGTAAATTATGAATCATGGTGAGTTATGTGATTGGGTGGAAATTGTATTAAGTGTATGTGATATAGATTATGTTGATTATTTATTTACTAAGCTAGAGGCTCACCCCTCTCCAAAATTTTCTTTTCAGGTTTGTAAATAGTAGTGCATCAGTTGGTTGTATCCAAACTCTAGCTTTTAGCAGTTCTATCAGGTTGGGCCAGTTTTGTGGAGTCTCCTCCTGATGCATTTTGTATGCAGTTATGTGATGTATATGAAAGTGCGCCTTGTAAGGCATAAGAAGATGTTTTGAATACTTGTTAAATGATGTTTAAGTATAATCATATGTTTATATGTTAATAACCTTGTGTCTTGATTCTTAACAATCTGCATATTGACCTATCTACATGTAGTATATAGTCTACGACGCTTGTATGCTACCTGGCTAATGTCTGTTAGTTAGCATATAACGGAGGTGTGACAGATATAGCCACAAATACCTAACCCACACTTGAGTATAACACTGTCCACAATGTTAGAAAAATTAGAACCAGGTATAGCACATAACTAGCACATCATAATCATTGAAGATCATACTAAATGTACATATCAAGACGGCAAAGCAAAGTGTTCTACTAAAATAACATAACATGAAAGGAAAACAACAGAAAATAACATAAAACTGAAAATGCTAAAAGAAACGAAAATAAAGTAAAACAAAATAAAGAAGGAAAATAAAAAAGAAAAGGAAAAAGAAAAATAGCACAAATATTTGTTTCACTGCTGGTAGTCTGCCGAAGGCGCATCCTCACTGTCCGGATCTGATGGAGGATGAGGAGCAGGGGAAGTCATTGAAGGAGGGGGCGGTGGTGGCGGCACAAGGTCCGTGAAGCATCCTGCTAGATCGAACTCTATATCATTGATGAACCGCTGATTTTGTGCTCCAGTCTCCATTATCTTTTTAATTTGCTTTGCCATTAGGTTTGTCTGGGTGGCCTGCCTCTCCAGCGCATGCATAAGCTGCTGGAGCATATCGTTTAAACCTTGAAACTGTGCCATAGTCTCCTCTTGAAATTGCCCAAACTCCTTTCTCTGCTGCGCAAACTTAGTATAGTGCTGCTGCTGTAAATCGCAGACTCGGTCTAGTCGGTCAGCCAAAGCACTAATCTGAGCACTCGATGTCCCTACAGAATAAGAAGATGAGGCTCCAAATGTAGGCATAAACACTTTGGCTGGGTTAGGAATCCTAACATTTGGAATCCTAGCCGTCGTGTCTTGGGCTCCTCTAGCTGCTGCCTCTCTAGCCTCCCTGACAATTGTGTTTACGAGCCTGTACTCTATACTATGTGGGTGTCAAGTAGTCGTGATCATCTGCATGTTGATCATCTGTTTGATCCCTAGTGGTGTCATATCACCAATCTGTGAAAGCTCTAACAGACAATCGTCCAATACATCCAGTCTCTTGGCTAACATACGGGCCAAAACAGCAGTGCATCTTCTTCTGGGCGTCTACTATAAATGAACGGATTTGACGAGCCAACAGATATCCCAGGTCAAGCTTCTTACGATGTTGCATAGCCTAGAGGATGAAGACATCGGTCTATGTTACCACTCCAATACTATCTCCCCTGCCTGTAATCGTGTAAGCTAATAAAGTATGGAGATAGCGGAGATGATCCGGAAGGCTAGATGCCTTAGACCTGCTGGGGTAGTATGATTCTAGCCTGAGTACCAATGAGTCCCACATGGTGTCATACGAGATTCGGTTGATGTAGATACATCCCCGATAGTCCTTACCCGAGGTCTCCCGCTCAGTCCATAATCCCAAATGCATGCCAAATTGTGGAACTGACATTGAGAACTCCCTTCCCCTAAGTCAGAAGTAAACTGCATCAGGTTGATGCCAGTTTGTGATCTGTTGCTACAGAAAGAAGGTGCTGAGGAATTCAATTGTAAGCTCGCGATAGGTTGGCTCAATGATGTCGAAGAATCGTACATATGGCAGAGTTTCGAATAGGGCAGGCACATGCTGAGCCAATCCCACTCTTTTTAGGGATGAGAAGTCGATGCAACGTCCAGCCATCACTTGGTTCCATCTCATGACTTGGAAGCGGCTCTCGTTATCTGCGTTTGGAAATGTCTATAAGGGATGACGACCAAGTGCGGGTGGATTCGCAGTAGGTGCTCTTCGTACTCGGACTAGTTGCTGTTGCGGTGGAGGTGCTGGTACTGGTGCTGGTGCTGGTGCTGATGAAGGTGAAGTGGAGGAAGACGTTCCTTCCCCACGCGTGCGCTTGCTGGTAGCGGTGCGTTGCAGTTGCTTTCGACGTAATTAATCGCGGTCCCTCATATTGCCTAATGCAATGAATCATTAGTATTCGAACAAGAAATCAAGTTAATCATAAATTATATCGAAAGTTAAACAACATAACGGCTATAATTCGACTAACAGAAAACTTTAGACTGAACACTAAGACCAAAGCCTCAATCTCCTGCATAAAACTAATTCATAATTACATTCCATCCTACTTTATCGTGCACCAAATAAAGCAAATTTATGCTAACAATTGTTCATAATAGAATGCCATAAATAAACTTTATTGCTCCCAAACCCCACACTTATCATTTCATTATTCGAATTCACATAAACATAGCAACTAGTTTTAACTAAATCTAATCAAAGTCAAATTGAAGCAGTGTGCCAAAGCAAACTACCAAAGCATATCAAAATGTCCTAAATAAAAAAAATGCATAAAAGAAAAATCAAATTTAATCAAATAAAACCAAAAGGCGAAGAGACTTACTTGAAGTTGTCGTGACAAGTAAGAAAAATCAAAGACAAGGAAGAAAACAACAACTTGGAGCTTAGAGAGGGAAAGATAGGAAAATTTTGAAAAGGCTTGCTTTTATAGTCACGGGGGTCAGCACGGGCGAGGGCAAGGCCGTGCTGGTCAGCACAGCCAGGACTCGGCCCATGCTGGTCAGCATGTCCAGGACTCGGCCCGTGCTGAACCTTGAAGCCTCATTTTGGTGCCCATCCGTCACGGGTGAGGGCATGGCCGTACAAGTCAGCATGGCCTGGTGTTACTGCCCGTGGTGCCTTCGGAAGCCGTGGTGGACGGCTGAATTTACCTTGTGCTTTACTTGCATCTCCGTCAAGGGCTGGGGCATGGGCGTGGTGACCGGCACGGCCTGGTAATGCAGCCTGTGGTGGTCTCGGAAGCCGTGGTGGATGACTGTTTTCCCAAATTCTATATGTGCATTTTCATCACGGGCATCACTCCGGCCGTGCTGATCAGCACGGCCTGGTGTTGTAGCCCGTGATGCCCACGGAAATCGTGGTGGACAGGTGAAGTCCGGGCTTTCCTTCGCCATCTCAAGTTGCGGAACTCCCTACCTGTATTTAACACATATATGCACACATTTAGGTTGTAAATAAATCAAATGTGGAAGTCCCTCTTCACCAATTACCAAAAGTACGACTTATGTTACTCAAACCCTAAGTTCATACAACTGTGTTTAATATATAAAGTAAGTGTTCTAAAGATCATCAAGCATGCAAATGATTGATAACATAAAAATAAACCAAAAAATATAAAACTAGGATGGGAATGCCTCCCAAGGGCGCTTTTTTTTGGTTCTTGAGTCATTTAGCTGGACTAGATATGGATCATCGTTGTAGGTACAGAATCATGTTAACCCGCTGCTCAATCTCCAATGAGTTTTCGTGATACACCTTGCTCCTATGTCCATTGACCTTGAAATCACCCTTCTAGGGATGATGAAGCTCGATTGTGCCATATGGGAAAACTTGCTTAACCACGAATGGCCCCAACCATCGACTCCTGAGCTTCCTTGGAAACAACCGAAGATGTGAGTTATATAGCAATACTCTATCTCCACTCTGAAACTCCTTGGGACCTTTGAGCCTCTGATCATGCCACTCCTTTGTCTTAGCCATGTAAATTGAGGAGTTTTCATCTGCCTGTTGACGCCATTCCTCCAATTCACCTAATTGCCACTGTCTTTCCTTACCTGCAAAATTGCAAGTTTTAAGGGCTTAAAGAGCCCTATGTTCTAATTCGATAAGTAAATGACAAGACTTCCCATACACCAGCCTATAGGGCGTAAAACCTATGGAGGTCCTATATGTAGTTCTAAATGCCCATAATGCATCATCCAGTTTCGAAGCCCAATCCTTTCGACTTACACCCACAGTTCTCTCTAAGATGCGTTTTAAACCCCTATTAGTAACCTCAACTTGCCCACTGGTCTGTGGGTGATAGGGAGTAGAGAACCGATGCGTTACACCATAGCGCCTAAGTGCGTTCTCCAATTGAGCATTGTAGAAATGTGTTCCCCTGTCACTGATTAGCGCTCTAGGTGTGCCGAACCTAGAAAATAACCTTTTAAGGAACTTGCAAACAACTTTGGCATCGTCAGTAGGTAAGGCCTGTGCCTCAGGCCATTTGGAGAAATACTCAACAGCCACGAGGATATACTTATTGCCATTTGAAGAAGGGAAGGGTCCTATGAAGTCAAGACTCCAAACATCGAATATCTCAACTGTCTGCATACTAGTTTGGGGCATTTCATCACGGGCAGAGATATTACCTAGGCGCTAACAAGCGTCGCGAACCTGAACAAATGTCCTAGCATTCTGGAAGATAGTTGGCCAATAAAACCATACACCTTCCTAGCAGTATGGTTTGCTGCTTAATGGCCTCCTGCGGGTCCTTCATCACAGTGCCTCAAAATTTGGAGACTCTCTTCGCCATAAACATATTGGCGGATGACCTAGTCTGCACACACTTGATATAGAAAGGGATCTTCCCAAATGTAGTATTTCAAATCAGCAAAGAATTTCTTCTTTTGCTAATAAGTCATACCTTTTGTTTAAACAACTCAAGAAACTTACCAAACTATTTATCAACCTTCTCCTACTTAAGTCGAGCAGGGTAGGGGACTGGTGGCTGGTACTCTCTCACAGGGCTCTTCTGCCTGTCTTCCACCTTTTCTTCTTCCATTGTCTCAGGCTCTGGCTCCTTCCTAGCTGGCTCATCCTGCATGAAAACATCATCATCATCAACTAATGGTACAGAGCTAGATAATTGCTTACCTGATCGCAAGGTGACAGCCTTGCAATGCTCCCTAGGGTTTGACTCTATTGTGCTGGGGAGCGATCCTTGTGGCCTCTAAGAGAGCATCTTAGAAATCTGCCCAATTTGACTCTCTAAATTCTGGATGCACGCCTGCTGATTTTTAAGAGCACTGTCTGTCTGCTGGAATCTCGTCTCAGTCGACGTGACAAACTTCATCATCAGCTCCGCCAAGTTAGATTTCTTCTTGGCTAGTGGAGGGGGCTGTGATGGTATAGCCTGCTACTGCTGTTGTGGTAGCTGTTGATGCAGTCTCTGAAAGCCTGATGGACCCTGGGCATTGTTATTTCTCCACCCGAAATTTGGATGATTACTCCCACCGGGGTTGTATGTGTTGCTGTATGGGTTGTTCTGCTCTCTAGGTGCATTACCTTTGTAGTCTACCTGTTCAATGTCAGTAGAAATAATAAAAGATGAAGAATTATTACTCGAAGCAAACATACCTCCCACATTACAGTTTTCACCGTAGTGTGGGCCACCGCAAAACTCGCAGCTTATCTGGGCTGCATGAACCGGCATCTGAAGTTGGTCTAACTTTTTGGTCAAAAGCTCCACTTGAGCTGCCAAGGCTGCTATGGAATCCAAATGATTGACCATTCCCTACCTCATTGGTCGGCTCCTAGAAGACTGCAACTGATAATTGTTCATGGCCATCTCCTCTATTAAGTTCCGAGCCTGCTCGGGCGTCTAACTGTTCAGCGCCCCTCCTGCTGCTGCATCAACCATTTGTCTAGTAGCAAGGTCAAAACCACTATAAAATGTCTGAACCTGCATCCAGACTGGTAAACCGTGGTGTGGACAGCATCTCAACAAGTCCTTGTACCTCTCCCAGGCATCATACATGCTCTCATCTTCCATCTGCACAAAAGAAGAAATGTCATTCCTTAATTTAGCAATCTTAGCTGGAGGAAAGTACTTGTAGAGAAATTTCTCAGCCAATGATCTCCATGTCGTGATAGTGTTGGCTGGGAACGACTGCAACCATCTTTTCGCTCGGTCCCTCAGAGAGAAAGGAAACAACCTCAACTGAATGGCATCATCAGTTGTTCCATTTATCTTGAAAGTGTCGCAGATCTCCAAGAAGTTGGCGATGTGAGCGTTTGGGTCCTCGCTCGGCACTTCCCCAAATTGTACACTATTTTGCACCATCTGTATCACATTTGGCTTTATTTCGAACTTGTTGGCTGCCAAAGGTGGTCGCAATGTACTCGTCTGTGTCCCCTCAAGAGAAGGTCTAGCAAACTCGTACATAGTTCTGCCTTCATCCGCAGCCCGATTGTTGTCCCCCATCCCTGCTAATCTATTCACAATAGCTTAAAACTCTATCGACGCCTCCTCTTCTTCTTGCATACGCTTCCTCAACAAATGGAGGGATCACTCTAGTTCAGCAAGAGGGTCTACAGTAGTAGGATTAGAGCTTCTGGTCATAAACTACCTGAAATGGATTAACAACAACCAAAGAACACAAGAATAAATACAATACTAAAGAATAAATAAAAAAATTAAAAGGACAAGGAAAATAGAAATGGCTAGATTAACAAAAAAAACACAAAGTCAATCTAGTTCACACAAAAATGTCCCTGGCAATGGCGCTAAAAACTTGATAGGCTTTTTGTGTAGCTAAAATCTAAGGCAGTGAACCTATTGATGTAGACTAGCATAAATGGTGAGTATCAAGGTCGTATTCTCAGGAAAGGGTGATCCTAGACCTACTGCAGCGTCTTATGTTATCTAACCTTACCAAAATCGATGAAGTATTATGCTATGACTAAATATAAACAAACGATTAACTAAGTGTCAAATAATCTGAAAGGATTTAGGAAAGCAATCGAAGGAAAAAGCAAACCCTAGGGGACCTAAGCTAGTTGGATTTTAGTGAAGGTAGAGATTATATTGGTTACAGATTGCAATTACCTGTGGATAAATTCTTAACTGAATTCGATCTCCCTCTCGAGATAACCGAATTCCTAAACCTAATGACCTAAAATTGGAATCTCTTCTTGACGATCGATTATTCAATTAGCATTAAGCTTTAACCTGCCTCTTTGTTAATTCTTAATCCGGCTAGTCAATTACCTTTATCTCTAAGTGATATTAACCAGTTCTTGCTATTCAAATTTCCAATTACTAAATGAATTTCTCAATTACATAAAGCAATCTGAATACCATAATTCACAACGTCTCATGAATAAAGTGATTTCTCATTAATAATGAAAGCAAGAAGAGACAAGCATTGATAATCAAAATCTCATAAGCATTAAAATCAATCCAACAACATAGGAACCCCAATGGGTTTGACAGATTTAGTTACTCATACTAATAAGCAACATAAACTAAAGAATAGATTCAGAAAAGTAAATTGAAGGCATGTATACCCTTCTTCTTCAAGTTGGATGAAAAACCCTAAATTCCCAATTCAAAATAATAAACCCCAATTTGCCTCTTGAATGCTCCCAAATCTTGTCTTGATCTTCAATTTGATGTTAAAACAATTATAATCCTTCCTTCAATAGATGAAATGATCTTCTAAGGTCAAGTATTGAAGTCTGGAAGAAGATGGCTTAAGCTTGTATATGTGAAATCAAGTTAGAAAATCGAACCCTAATTTAGCAAATCGTTTTTGCCTATATAAATCTTTCAGCACGGCCGTGGTCAAGCCCGTGCTGATCGTCCAGGCCGTGCTGGACCTTCGCGTTCCGCATCTGTTGACTTCTACCTGGCCGTGCCCTAGCCGGTACTGAGCCACCACGGGCCGTGGTAGAGGCCGTGGTGGCTTCGGAAACTGTGCCAAAATGGCACTCTTGAATGGCAACTATTTGATGGTTCAGACCGTGCTCAACCTTGGAATGCTAGTCCTTGCTCAATTTGATGGATTCTGGTCCGTAATTGCACATATTTTCCTCAATTACTGATAATGTCCCTCGATAATGACCTGAAACGTGAAAGGAACCAAAACACAGGTGATTCTGGCATAAAACAAGATAACTATGCATAAAAATGTAAACAATTGGGCATGTAAATATGTATAAAATGATGCATATCAAAGGGTTAAATTCTTTAATATATGAAAACAACCCAGTAATACGAGGATATTTATGAATCAGAGAAAATAATCCCATAATTTTGGTATATTTTTGAGTTTGACAAAACAACCCTATAATAGTGCTAATAATTTACTATGAGAAAATGACCCCGTAAAAGTGGTATATTTATCAATGTAAGAAAATAACCACGTAAAATGTGTATAATTATGAATTTGAGAAAACAACCCCGTAAAAGTAGTATAATTGCGAGTCTAAGAAAATAGCCTCGTAGAGCGGGTAAACTTTTTAATATGAGAAAACAGCCTCGTGGAATGGGCAGATTTTTTAATATGTGAAAACAACCCCGTAAAAGGGGTAAGTTGTCGATATAAGAAAATAACCCTGTAAAATGTGTATATTTATGAATTTGAGAAAACAACCCAATAATAGTGCGAATAATTTAATATGAGAAAATGACCCCGTAAAAGTGGTATATTTATCAATTTAAGAAAATAACCCTGTAAAATGTGTATATTTATGAATCTTAGAATAACCCCGTAAAAGTAGTGTAATTGCGAGTCTCAGAAAATAGGCTCGTAGAAGGGGTAAAATTTTTCATATGAGAAAACAACCCTGTAAGAGGGGTGTATTTATAAATATTAGAAAATAATCTCGTAATACCGAGATATTTATCAATCGGAAAAAATAACCCCATAATTTTGGTATATTTGTGAGTATGAGAAAATAACCCCTTAAATAGGTTAATTTTATAATATGAGAAAACAACCCCGTAAAAGTAGTATATCTGTCAATATAAGAAAGTAACCCCCTAAAACGTGTGTATTTATGAATATGGAAAAACAACCTCGTAAAAAAACCTCGTATATTTGTCAAACTTTATATGCAAAACTTAGCATAGAGGTTAAAGCAGCGGCGCACGACAGTAAATCGATTCGACGGAATCTACATGTTGATATAGATTCCCTGAAAAAGATTTCCATTCGGGTGAGGATTCCCACTTCTGGGGGAATACCCCCCTAGGAAAATAAAAATAACAAAACAAAGGCAGAATGTATCGAGAGGCCCACTCTTTGCATTCGGCTGAAAATGGCCATAGTCTAGAGTTCTTACTCGGGCTCGGGCTGTCACCATCAGCACCAAGCTGTCGATATAAGAAAAGAACCCTGTAAAACGTGTAAATTTAGGAATTTGAGAAAACAATCCATAATAGTGCTAATAATTTAAAAAGAGAAAACGACCCCTTAAAAGTCGTATATTTATCCATAAAAGAAAATAACCTCGTAAAATGTGCATATTTATGAATCTTAGAAAATAACCCCATAAAAGTAGTGTAATTGCGAGTCTGAGAAAACAACCTCGTAGAAGGGGTAAACTTTTTAATATGAGAAAACATGTAATCTTGGTATATTTGTGAGTATAACAAAACAACCCCTTAAATAATTAAATTTTATAATATGAGTAAACAACCCCATAAAAGGGGTATATTTGTCAATATCAGAAAACAACCCCGTAAAACGTGTATATTGATGAACTTCAGAAAATAACCCCATAATATTAATAATAATTAAGTATGAGATAACGGCCCTGTAAAAGTGGTATTTTTATGAATATAAGAAAATAACCTGGTAAAACGTGTATATTTATGAATTTGAGAAAACAACACCGTAAAAGTAGTGTAATAGCGAGTCTCATAAAACAACCTCGTAGAACGGGTAAATTTTTTAATATGAGAAAACAGCCTCGTGGAAGGGGTAAATTTTTTAATATGTGAAAACAAACCCGTAATATGAGGACATTTATGGATATGAGGAAATAACCCCGTAATTGTGGTATATTTGTTAGTA
Source organism: Ricinus communis (assembly GCF_019578655.1). Lineage (NCBI taxonomy): Eukaryota > Viridiplantae > Streptophyta > Magnoliopsida > Malpighiales > Euphorbiaceae > Ricinus > Ricinus communis. The sequence continues at coordinate 28,331,761 of NC_063257.1, read as the reverse complement.
TGTGAAAACAACCCCTTAAATGGGTTAATTTTATAATATGAGAAAACAACCCCGTAAAAGGGGTATGTTTGTCTATATAAGAAAATAACCTCGCAAAATGTGTATATTTATGAATTTGAGAAAACAGCCCTATAATAGTGCTAATAATTTAATTTGAGAAAAGGACCCTGTAAAAGTGGTATATTTATCAATATAAGAAAATAATCCCGTAAAAAGTGTATATTTATGAATATGAGTAAATAACCCCGTAAAAGTTGTGTAATTGGGAGTTTGAGAAAACAGCCTCGTAGAAGGGGTAAATTTTTTAATATGAGAAAACAACCCCGTAAGAGGTGTATATTTATAAATAGTAGAAAGCAACCCCGTAATGCAATGATCTTTATCAATCGGAGAAAATAACCCCATAATTTCGGTATATTTGTGAGTATGAGAAAGCAACCCCTTAAATGGGTTAATTTTATAATATGAGAAACCAACCTTGTAAAAGTGGTATATCTATCAATATAAGAAAATAACCCCGTAAAGCGTGTGTATTTATGAATCTGAGAAAACAACCCCGTAAAAGTAGTGTAATTGTGAGTCTAAGAAAACAGCCTCGGAGAAGAGTAAATTTTTTAATATGAGGAAACAGCGTCGTGGAAGGGGTAAATTTTTTAATATGTGAAAACAACCCCGTAAAATGGGGGTATTTATGAATCTGAGGAAATAACCTTGTAATTGTGGTATATTTGTGAGTATGAGAAAACAACCCTCTTAAATGGGTTAATTTTATAATATGAGAAAACAATCCCGTAAAAGGGGTATATTTGTTGATACAAGAAAATATCCCGTAAAATGTGTAGATTTATGAATTTGAGAAAAGAACCACATGATAGTGCTAATAATTTATTATGAGGAAACGACCCCGTAAAAGTGATATATTTATTAATATAAGAAAATAACTCAGTAAAATGTGTATATTATGAATCTGAGAAAACAACCCTGTAAAAGTAGTGTAATTGCGAGTCTGAGAGAATAACGTCGTATTAGGGGGTAAATTTTTTAATATAAGAGAACAACCTCGTAATACGGGGATATTTATCAATCGGAGAAAATAACACAGTAATTTTTGTATATTTGTGCGTATGAGAAAACAACCCCGTAAAAGGGATATGTTTGTTAATATAAGAAAATACTCCCATAAAACGTGTATATTTATGAATTTGAGAAAATAACAACATAAAAGTAGTGTAATTGCAAGTCTGAGAAAACAGCCTCGTACAAGGGGTAAATTATTTTATATCAGAAAACAACCCCGTAAGAGGGGTATATTTAAAAATAATAGAAAGCAACCTCGTAATATGAGGATATTTATCAATTGGAGAAAATAACCCCGTAATTTTAGTATACTTGTGAGTATGAGAAAACAACCCCTTAAATGGGTTAATTTTATAATATGAGAAAACAACCCCATAAAAGGGGTATATTTGTCTATATAATAAAATAACATCGTAAAATGTGTATATTTGTAAATTTGAGAAAACAACCCTATAATAGTGCTAATAATTTAATATGAAAAAATGACTCCATAAAAGTGGTATATTTATTAATATAAGAAAATAAACCAGTAAAACGTGTATATTTATGAATATGAGAAAATATCCCTATAAAAGTAATTTAATTGCGAGTCTGAGAAAAAAGACTCATAAAAGGTATAAATTTTTTGATATGAGATAACAACCCCGTAAGAGGGGTATATTTATAAATATTAGAAAATAACCCTGTAATACGATGATATTTATCAATCGGAGAAAATAACCCCATAATTTTGGTATATTTTTGTGTATAAGAAAACAACCCCTTAAATGGGTTAATTTTATAATATGAGAAAAGAACCCCGTAAAAGTGGTATATTTGTCAATATAAGAAAATATCTCCCTAAAATGTGTGTATTTATGAATCTAGGAAAACAAACCCGTAAAAGTAGTGTAATTGCGAGTCTCATAAACAAACCTCGTAGAACGGATAAATTTTTAATATGAGAAAACAGCCTCGTAGAAGGGGTATATTTTTTAATATGAGAAAACAATCCCGTAATTTTAGTATAGTTCAGAGTATTAGAAAACAACCCCTTAAATGGGTTAATTTTATAATATGACAAAACAACCCCGTAAAAGGGGTATATTTGTCAATACAAGAAATTAACCCCGTAAAACGTGTATATTTATAAATTTGAGAAAACAACCTTATAATAGTGCTAATAATTTAATATGAGAAAACGACTCCGTAAAACTGGTATATTAATTAATATAAGAAAATAAATCTGTAAAACGTGTCTATTTATGAATATGAGAATATATCCCCGTAAAAGTAGTTCAATTGTGAGTCTAAGAATACAGCCTCATAAAAGGTGTAAATTTTTTAATATGAGATAATAACCCCGTAAGAGGGGTATATTTATAAATATTAGAAAACAACATTGTAATATGAGGATATTTATCAATCGGAGAAAATAACCTCATAATTTTGGTATATTTGTGTGTATGAGAAAACAACCCCTTAAATGGATTAATTTTATAATATGAGAAAACAACCTCGTAAAAGTGGTATATTTGTCAATATAAGAAAATAACCCCCTCAAAGGTGTGTATTTATGAATCTGGTAAAACAACCCTGTAAAAGTCGTGTAATTGCGAGTCTCATAATAAACCTCGTAGAACAGATAAATTTTTTAATATAAGAAAACAGCCTCGTAGAAGGGGTAAATCTTTCAATATATGAAAACAACCCCATAATGCGGAGATATTTATGAATCTGAGGAAATAATCCCATAATTGTGGTATATCTGTGAGTATGAGAAAACAACCCCTTAAATGGTTTAATTTAATAATATGATAAAATAACTCCGTAAAAGGGGCATCTTTGTCAATATAAGAGAATAACCTCGTAAAATGTGCATATTTATGAATTTGAGAAAACCACCCATAATAGTGCTAATCATTTAATATGATTAAATGACTCCGTAAAAGTGCTATTTTTATAAATATGAGAAAATAACCCCGTAAAACGTATATATTTATGAATCTGAGAAAACAACCCCGTAAAAGTAGTGTAATTATGAGTATGAAAAAACAGCATAGTAGAAGGGGCAAATTTTTTAATATGAGAGAACAAACTCGTAATTCGGGGATATTTATCAATCGGAGAAAATAGCACTGTAATTTTAGTATATTTGTGAGTATGAGAAACAACCCCTTAAATTTGATTAATTTTATAATATGAAAAAACAACCTTGTAAAAGGGGCATATAAGAAAATAACCCCGTAAAACTTATATATTTATAAATATGAGAAAACAACCCCGTAAAAGAAGTATAATTGCGAGTCTGAGAAAACAACCTCGTAGAAGGGGTAAATTTTTTAATATGAGAAAACAACCTTGTAATTTTGGTATATTTGTCAGTATGAGAAAACAACTCCTTAAATGGGTTAATTTTATAATATGAGAAAATAACCCCGTAAAAGGGTTATATTTGTCAATATAAGAAATTAACCTCGTAAAATGTGTATATTTATGAATTTGAGAAAACAACCCTATAATAGTGCTAATAATTTAGTATGAGACAACAACCCCGTAAAAGTGGTATATTTATCAATATAAGAAAATAACCTTGTCAAAAGTGTATATTTATAAATCTGAGAAAATAACAAAGTAAAAGTAGTGTAATTGCTAGTCTAAGAGAACAACCTCGTTCAACAGGTAAACTGTTTAATATGAGAAAATAGCCTCATGGAATGAGTAAATATTTTAATATGCGAAAACAACCTCGTAATACGGGGATATTTATGAATCTGAGGAAATAACCTTGTAGTTGTGGTTTATTTGTGAGTATGAGAAAACAACCCCTTAAATGGGTTAATTTTATAATATGAGAAAACAACCCCATAATAGGGGTATGTTTGTCGATATAAGAAAATAACACCGTAAAACATGTATATTTATGAATCTAAGAAAACAATCCCGTAAAAGTAGTGTAATTGCGAGTCTGAGAAAACAGCCTCGTAGAAAGGGTAAATTTTTTAATATGAGAAAACAACCTCGTAATTTTGGTATATTTGTGAGTGAGAAAACAACTCCTTAAATGGATTAATTTTATAATATGAGAAAATAACCCCGTAAAAGGGGTATATTTGTCAATATAAGAAATTAACACCGTAAAACGTGTATACTTATGAATTTGAGAAAACAACCTCATAATAGTGCTAATAATTTAGTATGAGGCAATAATCCCGTAAAAGTGGTATATTTATCAATATAAGAAAATAACCCCATAAAAAGTGTATATTTATGAATCTGAGAAAACAACCCCGCAAATATAGTGTAATTGCGAGTCTAAGAGAACAACCTCGTACAACGGGTAAACTTTTTAATATGAGAAAACAGCCTCATGGAAGGGGTAAATTCTTTAATATGGGAAAACAACCCCATAATACGGGGATATTTATGAATCTGAGGAAATAATCCCGTAATTGTGGTATATTTGTGAGTATGAGAAAACAACCTCGTAATAGGGGTATGTTTGTCGATATAAGAAAATAACCCCGTAAAACGTGCATATTTATGAATTTAGAAAAACAACCCCATAATAGTGCTAATAATTTAATATGAGAAAATGATCCCGTAAAAGTGGTATATTTAACAGTACAAGAAAATAACCCCGTAAAACATGTATATTTATGAATCTAAGAAAACAACCCTGTAAAAGTAGTGTAATTGTGAGTTTGAAAAAACAGCGTCGTATTAGACGTAAATATTTTAATATGAGAAACAACCTCGTAATACGGGGATATTTATCAATCGGAGAAAATAACCCCGTAATTTTGGTATATTTATGAGTATGAGAAAATAACCTCTTAAATGTGTTAATTTTATAATATGTGTAAACAACCCCGTAAAACTGGTATATTTTTTGATATAAAAAATAACCTTGTTAAACGTGTATATTTATGAATCTGAAAAAACAACCCATAATAGTGTTAATAATTTAATATGAGAAAATGACCACGTAAAATCTGTATATTTATCAATATAAGAAAATAACCTTGTAAAACGTGTATATTTATGAATATGAGAAAATAACCCCGTAAAAGTAGTGTAATTGCGAGTATGAGAAAACAGCCTCGTAGAAGTGGTAAATTTTTCAATATGAGAAAACAACCTGTAAGAGGGGTATATTTATAAATATTAGAAAACAACACCGTAATACGAGGTTATTTATCAATCGGAGAAAATAACCCATAATTTTGGTATATTTATGAGTATGAGAAAACAACTCCTTAAATGGGTTAATTTTATAATATGAGAAAACAACCTTTATAAAAGGGGTATATTTGTCAATATAATAAAATAACCTCAAAAAAAGTGTATATTTATGAATTTGAGAAAACAACCCTATAATAGTGCTAATAATTTAATATGAGAAAACAACCCCGTAAAAGTGGTATATTTATTAATATAAGAAAATAACCCCGTATAATGTGAATATTTATAAAAATGAGAAAATATCCCCGTAAAAGTTGTTTAATTGCGAATCTGAGAAAACAGCCTCATAAAAGGTGTAAATTTTTTAATATGAGATAACAACCCCGTAAGAGGGGTATATTTATAAATATTAGAAAACAACCCCGTAATACGAGGATATTTATCAATCGGAGAAAATAACTCCGTAATTTTGATATATTCGTGTATGAGAAAACAACCCCTTAAATGGGTTAATTTTATAATATGAGAAAACTACCCCATAAAAGTGGTACATTTGTCAATATAAGAAAATAACTCCCCAAAACGTGTGTATTTATGAATATGGGAGAACAATCCCGTAAAAGTAGTGCAATTGCGAGTTTCAAAAACAAAATCGTATAACGTATAAATCTTTTAATATGAGAATCCAACCTTGCAGAAGGGGCAAATTTTTTAATATGTGAAAACAACCCCGTAATACAGGGATATTTATGAATCTAAGAAAATAACCCCGTAACTTTGGCATATTTGTGAGTATGAGAAACAACTCCTAAAATGGGTTAATTTTATAATATGAGAAGATAACCCCGTAAAAGGGGCATATTTATCAATATAAGAAAATAACCCGTAAAACGCGTATATTTATGAATCTTGGAAAACAACCTCGTAAAAGTTGTGTAATTGCGAGTCTCATAATAAACCTCGTAGAACGGCTAAATTTTTTAATATGAGAAAACAGCTCGTAGAAGGGGTAAATTTTTTAATATGTGAAAACAACCCCGTAATACGGGGATATTTATGAATTTGAGGAAATAACCCTGTAAATGTGGTATATTGGCAAGTATGAGAAAACAACACTTTAAGTAGGTTAATTTTATAATATGAGAAAACAACCTCGTATAAGGGGTATATTTGTCGATATAAGAAAATAACCTCATAAACTTGTATATTTATGAATTTGACAAAACAACCCATAATAGTGCTAATAATTTAATATGAGAAAAGGACACCGTAAAAGTGGCATATTTATCAACATAAGAAAATAATCCCGTAAAACACGTAATACGGGGATATTTATGAATCTGAGGAAATAACCCTGTAATTGTGGTACATTTGTGAGTATGAGAAACAACCCCTTAAATGGGTTAATTTTATAATATGAGAAAACAACCCCGTAAAAGGGGCATATTTGTCAATATAAGAAAATAACCCCGTAAAACATGTATATTTATGAATATGAGAAAACACCCCGTAAAAGTAATGTAATTGCGAGTCTGAGAAAACAGCCTTGTAGAAGGGACAAATTTTTTAATATGAGAAAACAACCCCTTAAATGGGTTAATTTTATAATATGAGAAAACAACCCTGTAAAAGGGGTATATTTGTCCATATGAGAAGTTAAACCCGTAAAACGTGTATATTTATGAATTTGAGAATACAACCCAATAATAGTGCTAATAATTTAGTACGAGACAAGGACCCCATAAAAGTGGTAAATTTATCAATATAAGAAAATAACGATGTAAAAAGTGTATATTTATGAATCTGAGAAAACAACCCCGTAAAAGTAGTGTAATTGCTAGTCTAATAGAACAGCCTTGTAGAACAGGTAAACTTTTTAATATGAGAAAATAGCCTCATGGAAAGAGTCATATTTGTCAATATAAGAAAATAACCTCGTAAAACATGTATATTTATGAATCTGAGAAAACATTCCCGTAAAAGTAATTTAATTGCGAGTCTGAGAAAACAGCCTCATAAAAGGGTAAATTTTTTAAATGAGATAACAACCCCGTGGAAGGGGTAAATTTTTTAATATGAGAAAGCAACCTCGTAATACGGGATATTTATCAATCAGAGAAAATAACCCTGTAATTTTGGTACATTTGTGAGTATGAGAAAACAACCCCTTAAATGGGTTAATAGAAAACAACCCCGTAATAGGGGTATTGATATGGAATCAGTCCAACAAGAGGTCCATCACAGAGCTCAAGTGTAAGATAATAATGCTACGGTCCATGCCTTGCTAGTGCATGAAAATGCTAAGCAAAGATCAGAATATTTCATGGGATTCTCATCAAAACAAACCTTTATCACTTGCCTTAATTGGATGGTTGAATAAAGGCTTGAAAAGGGGAATATTTGCTGCTCATTATGTTCAGTTTTTGCTGTTCATAAAGGTGGACGTTTTTGGAGTTATTCCTTGTTTAATTTGCTGTTGGAATTTCAGTTTTAAGTGTGTAATAAAACCTTTATAATCAGCCTTTAATAGCTGTTACAAAGATTTTCTTTATTTAGCACTTTTATTTGATGTTTAATTAGGGATGTTACAAGGGAATGTTAATCCTTGTGGCTAGTCAGTTTTTAGGAGGAAGTTGAAAAGTTTATCTATGTCATGTAACTCTTCTAGTGGTTGAGTATAAATAGAACTCATGGCCAAGTGTTATAGGCATTGAGAGTTGAAAATAAAATCTGATTTCTTTGTGAAATTATTCTAAGTGTTTTACTTTGTGTTTACACGCCCTTTTGCTCTTACTACTTAGTGTTTGAGAGTAGAAGTTTGAGAGTGCTTTACTTAGTGTTTTGTGCTGCTAAAAAAAAAACAAAAGAAAATAGTCACATCCTTGAATCAGTTTCAAACTTGTGTGTTCTATCCTTGTTCTTTTATTTGTTCCCTACAATTCAAAATACTCAAACTCATTCCAAAACGGTCCTATTCCTTTTCTATATCAATTGGTATCAGAGCTTAGGCTTTGGAGAGTGTGAGTTTCGTACAAAAAAAAAAAACAGATTACGTTGTTGAAAACAGGCCTGAAAGTTTTGATTCGTATCTCCCTTGTTCCTGAATATTTTTGAGTGTTTTTTGAGTCTAAATTGTTTTTCTCTTTGAGAGTTTTGTGACTGTAAAGTTACAAAATTTTTGAAGTCCGTTTGATATTTTTCTTGGTTGATTAAAATTGCACGCTGTTGTAATGGAAACAAATCAGTCCAATTCTGAAATGTTGGCTGCTATCATGAAGCAACTTCGTGAGCTACAAGGAGACTTAAGGAAACATGAAGCTAGGATGGATGCCATTGCGGAACTATCCTTAAAGATGGGAGAACGTGTTGGAGACTTGGAGAACACAGCAAGCTCCGGTGGGAATCCTACCTATCGAAACTTTCAAGAAGAAGATAGGAGTTTCAAATTAGAACTTCCTGAATTTAATGGCTCAAGTGATCCAGAAAACTTCCTAGATTGGGTTTGAAGAATGGAAAGTGTCTTTGATTATAAAGACTTTGATGATGGGAGGAGGTGTAAGATGGCTGTCCTTAGATTAACACAGCTTGTTGGGCTTTGGTATGACAATCTAAAAGCCAAGAGATGAAGAGAAGAGAAAGAGAAGATCGAGTCACGGGAGAAACTCAAGAAGAAAATGGAGAGGCGTTGGGTACCACGTGAGTATAAGCAAGATCAATATGTCAAGCTAACTCGACTCACTCAAGGTGATCTCAGTGTTGATGAGTATGTTCGTGAATTTGAGAGGCTAGGGTTGATGTGTGACTTGCAAGAGAAGAAGCCCCTCAAGATTGCTCGTTTCACTAAAGGGTTGTCCAAATCCATCTCTCACAAGGTAGATCTTATGAGTTTTTCTACTTTTGATGAAGTTGTGACAGTAGCTAGGAAGGTGGAAGCACAAGTGAAACAGGAGAAGCCTAAGACGAACACAAGTGGCGTAAAGACTCCATATAAACCATACATACCTTTTGGGAAGAGTGAGTCTTCTTCTAGCTCTTCTAAGCAACTTTCTTCTACTAATCCTTCAAAGTTTCAAAGTGGAAAATCTAGTTTTAAGCAAGATGGATTCAAGAGGACTTGTTATAAGTGCCAAGAACGTGGGCATATTGCTAATGAATGCCCAAAAAGGAATACTCTCACAATTCACCCGAGTGAGGAGTATTCTTACGGTTATGAATCTGAAAGTAGCGATGAAGATGTTGAGGATATAGCAAATCTGAAAGTGAGCATATGTTGCATTTGAGAGATTTATTTGAAAAATTGAGAACTCACAAGTTGTATGGAAAAATGAAAAAATATACTTTCATGTGTAATAGTATTTCTTTCCTAGGATACATTGTTTGTAGTGAAGGGATACAGGTTGATCCGGAGAAAGTGAAGGCCATTTCCACATGGTTAGTTCCAAAGGATGTTCATGAAGTTAGGAGCTTTCATGGCCTTGCTTCTTTCTATAGAGTCTTCATCAAGAACTTCTCAACAATTACAGCCCCGATGACAGAGTTAATGAAGAAAGGAGAGTTCAAATGGAGTGAAGCGGCCCAAAAATCCTTTGAAGAAGTCAAAACAAAATTATGCAATGCACCCATCCTTGCTCTTCCAGATTTTGACAAGCTTTTTGAAGTGCAATGTGATGCAAGCGGCATGGGTATTGGAGCTATCCTTATTCAAGAGAAGCGTCCAGTTTGCTACTTTAGTGAGAAACTAAGTGGAGCCAAGCTGAATTATTCCAACTATGATCATCATGAGGCCTTGAAGTACATACATGGCCAACAAAAGCTGAATCATCGACATGCCAAATGGGTAGAGTTCCTGCAATCTTTCACTTTCCATTAGAAGTATAAGGGGGGAACGAACAATGTTGTTGCGGATGCTCTCTCAAGGAGACATTACCTATTTGCTACTGTCCATACTCAAGTTCTAGGCTTTGAACATTTAAAAGGTCTATATGAGAATGATGAACACTTTGCTACTGTATTTCAAAAGCCTACATGGGAGTTCATAGTTCAAGATGGTTTCTTATTTAAAGGGAATAAACTTTGTGTCCCTAAGTGTGGTGTTCGTGAGCTTTTGATTAGGGAAGTCCATGGAGGTGGAATTGGTGGTCACTTTGGTGTTCACAAGACCATGGACATACTCAATGAACACTTTTATTGGCCACACATGATAAAAGACGTGACTCATGTAGTGGAGAGATGTTCTACTTGTCAAAAGTCTAAGAGTACCTTCCATAAAGGTCTCTACAATCCCTTACCCATCCCTGATGCCCCTTGGGAAAGTGTAAGTATGAACTTTATTGTGGGGCTTCCAAGACTCAAAGGGGAAAGGATAGCATCATGGTGGTGGTTGATCGATTTTCAAAGATGGATCACTTTGTTCCGTGCCATAAGACGGATGATGCATCCAAAGTTGCTGACTTGTATTTTCGTGAGATCATTCATTTGCATGGTGTTCCAAGATCAATTGTTTCAGATAAGGATTCTAAATTCCTAAGTCACTTTTGGAGAATTTTATGGAAGTTGGTAGGTACTAAGCTTCTTTTTAGTACTTCTCATCATCCTCAAACTGATGGCCAAACGGAAGTGACTAATAAAAAACACTTGGATCTTTGTTGCGTGGACTTCTGAGTAAAACACAAAAAGATTGGGATATCAAGTTGGCACATGCTGAATTTGCCTATAATAGATCATCTTCTTCAACTACAAGTCATGCTCCTTTTGAGGTGGTCTATGGGGTTAATCCTCTTCTTCCTGTTGAACTTGTTCCATTGCCAAGAAAGGACTTAGTCCATATTGATTCAAAGAAAAGATGGGAAGCATTTCAGAAAACATGTACTCAAGTTAAGGAGAAAATTGAAGCAATGAATGCAGTTTACAAGGCAAGAGCTAACAAGAGAAGAAAACAACCTACCTTTGCTAAGGGTGATCTAGTGTGGTTACATTTGAAGAAGGAACATTTTCCTAATCTTAGGAAAAACAAACTCAGGCCTAGGTCAGATGGTCCATTTCGTGTGTTAGAAAAGATTGGAGAAAGTGCTTATAAACTTGAACTTCCAAGTGAGTATGGTGGTGTAAGTGCAACTTTCAATGTGGGGAATTTAACTCCATATCTTGATAATGAAAGTTTGAGGACAAACATTTTCGAAGAGGGGGAGAATGATATGGAATTAGTCCAACAAGAGGTCCATCACACAGCTCAAGTGCAAGATAATTATGCTACGGTCCATGCCTTGCTAGTGCATGAAAATGCTAAGCAAAGATCAGAATATTTCATGGGATTCTCATCAAAACAAACCTGTATCACTTGCCTTAATTGGATGGTTGAATAAAGGCTTGAAAAGGGGAATATTTGCTGCTCATTATGTTCAGTTTTTGCTGTTCATAAAGGTGGACGTTTTTGGAGTTATTCCTTGTTTAATTTGCTATTGGAATTTCAGTTTTAAGTGTGTAATAAAACCTTTATAATCAGCCTTTAATAGCTGTTACAAAGATTTTCTTTATTTAGCACTTTTATTTGATGTTTAATTAGGGATGTTACAAGGGAATGTTAATCCTTGTGGCTGGTCAATTTTTAGGAGGAAGTTGAAGAGTTTATCTATGTCATGTAACTCTTCTAGTGGTTAAGTATAAATAGAACTCATGGCCAAGTGTTATAGGCATTGAGAGTTGAAAACAAAATCTGATTTCTTTATGAAATTATTCTAAGTGTTTTACTTTGTGTTTACACGCCCTTTTGCTCTTACTACTTAGTGTTTGAGAGTAGAAGTTTGAGAGTGCTTTACTTAGTGTTTTGTGTTGCTAAACAAAAAAAAAAAAAAACAGTCACATCGTTGAATCAGTTTCAAACTTGTGCATTCTATCCTTGTTCTTTTATTTGTTCCCTACAATTCAAAATACTCAAACTCATTCCAAAACGGTCCTATTCCATTTCCACATCAGGTATGTTTGTCGATATAAGAAAATAACCCCGTAAAAACGTGTATATTTATGAATTCAAGAAAATAACCCCTTAACAGTGCTAATAATTTAGTATGAGAAAACAACCCCGTAAAAGTGGTATATTTATCAATATAAGAAAATAACCCTGTAAAACATGTATATTTATGAATTTGAGAAAACAACACTGTAAAAGTAGTGTAATTGCCAGTTTGAGAAAATAGTGTCATATTAGGGGTAAATTTTTTAATATGAGTAAATAACCCCGTAATACGGGGATGTTTATCAATCGGAGAAAATAACCCTGTAATTTTGGTGTATTTGTGAGTATGAGAAAATAACCCCTTAAATAGGTTAATTTTATAATATGAGTAAACAACCCCTTCAAAGGGTAATCCTTGTCGATATAAGAAAATAACTCCGTAAAACATGTAATTTATAAATTTGAGAAAACTACACTAGAATAATGCTAATAATCTAGTATGAGAAAACGACCGCGTAAAAGTGGTATATTTATAAATATAAGAAATCACCTCGTAAAACATGTATATTTATGAATCTGATAAAACAACCCCGTAAAAGTAGTGTAATTGCGAGTCGAAGAGAACAACCTCGTAGAATGGGTAAACTTTTTAATATCACAAAACAACCTCATGGAAGGGATTAATTTTTTAATATGTGCAAACAACCCCGTAATACGAGGATATTTATGAATCTGAGGAAATAACCCGTAATTGTGGTATATTTGTGAGTATGAGAAAATAAACCCTTATATGGGTTAATTTTATAATATGAGAAAATAACCTCGTAATAGCGATATGTTTGTTGATATAAGAAAAAAATCCCGTAAAACGTGTATATTTATGAATTTGAGAAAACAACCCATAATAGAGCTAATAATTTAGTATGTGAAAACGACTCCATAAAAGTGGTATATTTATCAATATAAGAAAATAACCCCGTAAAACGTGTATATTTATGAATCCGAGAAAACAACCCTGTAAAAGTAGTGAAATTGCGAGTCTAAGAAAAAAGCGTCGTATTAGGGGTAAATTTTTTAATATGAGAAACAACCCCGTAATCCTGGGATATTTATCAATCGGAGAAAATAACCCCACAATTTTGGTATATTTGTGAGTATAAGAGCATAACCTCTTAAATGGGTTAATTTTATAATATGTGTAAACAACCCCGTAAAAGTGGTATATTTGTTGATATAAGAAAATAACCCCGGAAAACGTGTATATTTATGAATTTGAAAAAATAACCCATAATACTGCTAATAATTTAATATGAGAAAATGACCCCGTAAAATTTGTATATTTATCAATATAAGAAAATAACAACGTAAAACATGTATATTTATGAATATGAGAAAATAACCCTGTAAAAGTAGTGTAATTGCGAGTCTGATAAAACAGCCTCGTAGAAGGGGTAAATTTTTTAATATGAGAAAACAACCCCGTAAGAGGGGTATATTTATAAATATTTCAAAACAACACCGTAATACGAGGTTATTTATCAATCGGAGAAAATAATCCCGTAATTTTGGTATATTTGTGAGTATGAGAAAACCACCCCTTAAATGGGTTAATTTTATAATATGAGAAAACAACCCCGTAAAAGGGGTATATTTGTCTATATAATAAAATAACCTCGTAAAACATGTATATTTATGAATTTGAGAAAACAACCCTATAATAGTGTTAATAATTTAATATGAGAAAACAACCCCGTAAAAGTGGAATATTTATTAATATAAGAAAATAATTCCGTAAAACGTGAATATTTATGAATATGAGAAAAAATCCCAATAAAAGTAGTTTAATTGCGAGTCTGAGAAAACAGCCTCATAAAAGGGGTAAATTTTTTAATATGAGATAACAACCCCGTTAGAGGGGTATATTTATAAATATTAGAAAATAACCCCGTAATACGAGGAAATTTATCAATCAGACAAAATAACCCCGCAATTTTGGTATATTTGTGTGTATGGGAAAACAACCTCTTAAATGGGTTAATTTTATAATATGAGAAAACAACCCCGTAAAAGTTGTATATTTGTCAATATAAGAAAATAACTCCCTGAAACGTGTGTATTTATGAATCTCGAAAAATAACCCCATAAATGTTGTGTAATTGGAAGTCTCAAAAAACAACCTTGTAGAACGTATAAATCTTTCAATATGAGAAAACAACCTTGTAGAAGGGGCAAATTTTTTAATATATGAAAATAACCCCGTAATACGGAGATATTCATGAATCTAAGGAAATAACCCCGTAATTTTGGTATATTTGTGAGTATGAGAAACAACCCTTTAAATGGGTTAATTTTATACTATGAGAAAACAACCCCGTAAAAGGGGCATATTTGTCAATATAAGAAAATAACCCCGAAAAATGTGTATATTTATCAATTTAAGAAAACACCCCGTAAAAGTAGTGTAATTTGGAGTATCACAAAATAGCCTCGTAGAACAGATAATTTTTTTAATATGAGAAAACAGCCTCGTAGAAGGGCTAAATTTTTTAATATGTGAAAACAACCCCGTAATACATGGATATTTATGAATCAAAAGAAATATTCCCATAATTATGGTATATTTGTAAGTATGAGAAAACAACCCCTTAGACGGGTTAATTTTATAATATGAGAAAACAACCCCGTATAAGGGGTATATTTGTCGATATAAGAAAATAACCTCGTAAAACAGTAGTGTAATTGCAAGTCTAAGAGAATAGCCTCGTAGAACGGGTAAACTTTTTAATATGAGAAAACAACCTTGTGGAAGGTGTAATTTTTTTAATATGTGAAAACAACCCCGTAATACGAGGATATTTATGAATCTGAGGAAATAACTCCGAAATTTTGGTATATTTGTGAGTATGAGAAACAACCCCTTAAATGGGCTAATTTTATAATATGAGAAAATAACCCCATAAAAGAGTCATATTTGTCAATGTAAGAAAATAACCTCGTAAAACGTGTATATTTATGAATATGAGAAAAAATCCCCGTAAAAGTAGTTTAATTGCGAGTCTGAGAAAAGAGCCTTATAAAGGGGTAAATTTTTTAATATGTGATAACAACCCCGTTACAGGTGTAAATTTTTTAATATGAGAAAACAACCACGTAATACGGGGATGTTTATCAATCGGAGAAAATAACCCTGTAATTTTGGTATATTTATGAGTATGAGAAAATAACCCCTTAAATAGGTTAATTTTATAATATGAGTAAACAACCCCTTCAAAGGGTAATCCTTGTCGATATAAGAAAATAACTCCATAAAACGTGTAATTTATAAATTTTAGAAAACAACCCTAGAATAATGCTAATAACCTAGTATGAGAAAACGACCGCGTAAAAGTGGTATATTTATAAATATAAGAAATCACCCCGTAAAACATGTATATTTATGAATTTGAGAAAACAACCCCGTAAAAGTAGTGTAATTGCGAGTCCAAGAGAACAACCTCGTAGAACGGGTAAACTTTTTAATATCACAAAACAGCCTCATGGAATGGATAAATTTTTTAATATGTGAAAAAACCCCGTAATGCGAGGATATTTATGAATTTGAGGAAATAACCCCGTAATTGTGGTATATTTGTGAGTATGAGAAAACAACCCCTTATATGGGTTAATTTTATAATATGAGAAAATAACCTCGTAATAGCGGTATGTTTGTTGATATAAGAAAAAAAACCCGTAAAACGTTTATATTTATGAATTTGAGAAAACAACCCCTTATATGGGTTAATTTTATAATATGAGAAAATAACCTTGTAATAGCAGTATGTTTGTCGGTATAAGAAAAAAAATCCGTAAAACGTGTATATTTATGAATTTGAGAAAACAACCCATAATAGAGCTATTAATTTAGTATGTGAAAACGACCCCGTAAAAGTGGTATATTTATCAATATAAGAAAATAACCCCGTAAAACGTGTATATTTATGAATCCGATAAAACAACCCTGTAAAAGTAGTGAAACTGCGAGTCTGAGTAAAACGGGGATATTTATCAATTAGAGAAAATAACCCCGTAATTTTGGTATATTTGTGAGTATGAGAGCATAACCTCTTAAATGGGTTAATTTTATAATATGTGTAAACAACCCTATAAAAGTGGTATATTTATTGATATAAGAAAATAACCCCGTAAAACGTGTATATTTATGAATCTGAGAAAACAACCCATAATACTGCTAATAATTTAATATGAGAAAACGACCCCGTAAAATTTGTATATTTATCAATATAAAAAAATAACAACGTAAAACGTTTATATTTATAACCCCGTAAAAGTTGTAATACCTGGAAAATTTTTTCTTTAATAGAGATAATATTAATAATGATTAATAAATGAGTTTTTATTTGAATTAATTTAACTTTATTTTTATTTGGTTTAATTTGAAAAGATTTAATGGAAATTTTAATATTAGTCAATTGAATGAATTACTTTTTCTATACCCAATTACTTGGAATTTTAAGAATTAATTAAGTAAATTATTTGAAGGGTAGAATATATTTTTGGTTATTCTAATTTTTTCCCAATGTATATGTATATGTATAAATAAAATTATATATATTGGAAAATTTTGGAAGAAATTATAAAGGATGTTTTTATAAAAGAATTTTGGAGAAATTGGTATTTTAATTAACTAGTGGTATTAAAATTTAAGTTGGAAAATAATTAGTAATTTGGTTATTTAATTTAATTTTGTGTTAGGACAAAATTGAGAATTTATTTTGGAATAAGGATTGAAAGTATAATTTTATTTTTATGCGGTTTTAATGGAAATTTGTGAGTTTGGTATTTTTGTAAATAAATATGTCGGTCAGGGGTATTTATGTAAATATGTATTTTCAATAATTCGGATTTGGCTAAATTAAATAGTTAGGAGCTTAATTGAAAGGATAAAAGAAAGTTTAGGGGTTAAGTTGAAATTCTGCAGGATGAAATTGTAAGTAATTAAGGAAGTTGAGGAACCCAATTGTAATAAGGAAAAGTTCAGGGGTCAAATGTCGATATTGAAGGGAAAGAAAATCGGGGAAGAAGAAGAAAAAGGAAGAGAGATGTCGGGGGAGAGAGAGGAGTGCGCAGAGGAAGGAGCTGCAGCGTCGGGCCGTCCGTCTGGGCGGCCGTGAGAGGCGTCGGCCAGCAGTGAGCAGCGGCGATGCTTGCGAGGAGGAAGATGGCCGAAGCTTCCTTGCCGGCTCGCGTCGGTGGTCGCTGATCTTGGTGCCGATCGACTCCTCTCGGCCTTAGCTTTGTTTTGGCGGCGGCGGTGTCAACAATGGTGGCCGGAAATGGAGGTTCACGGTGGAGAGAGAAAATAGAGGCAGCCGAGGTTTTTGGGCTTTTTCGGTGAGCTTCGGCGAGCTATGGATGATCGGAGGACATATCCCGACTCTCCTCAGCTCAAGCTTTGAAATGGCACCGGTTTCGTGGCGATCGGACTTCATTTGCAAATCGATGGCCGAGATCGTCCGTAAATCTCTTCGGATGATGGGGTGTCAGATCGAAAAATCGGAAGCAGGGATCGTCATCACCGCGTCGTTGTGAGTCCTATGGTGTGTTCGGATCATCGATCGGACTCTGGCGGTCTGAGGCGAGTCGACGGAACGACCGAGCGTCTCGGTAATTTTTTCTGGCCCGTAATTTTGGAATTCTTTGATTTAATTTGTGTGTCTATTGATTGTGTTGAGTAGTTGATGATATTTGTGAGTCAAAAATAATTGTTTGTCGGACTGTCTGCCATAGTCGTGTTTTTTGTGCTGTGTGGCGGAGTCGGGAAAAATAGTGAAGTTTGGGGACCCGACTCCCGTTGTTTGAATTGTTGAATATTTGAAGTGTTTTTCTGGCAGGTCCTGGACCCGTTTTTACGGGGGGTAATGTCCGTGTTGTAGGGGAGGTTCTGCCGGATTTTTGGTAGAATTCTTCCGAGTCAAGATTCTTAGACAGTCAGTCCTAGGAGTCTAGACCTAGGATTAATGATCGATTGTTTCAGCGTTTTGATGAATTGTTTTCCGTGACTAGATAGTCCATTTGCTCGGCTCGCTCCAACCGAGGCACCGGAGCAGAGCTAGGAGGTCACCCAATTTTGTGAGTTAAAGTCATATAATCTCTACACTATTGCCAGACCTAATTTTGATATGCTATCTTGAAATTCATATTTAGTATGATTATTAGTATCGCAATATAAATAATTTCATTTAATTATTATTTGCTGAGATAAATTTCAATATTGTTACTAGTAATATTATATCACTATTTTGATAGTTAATGTTATATTCACACAATTGTTATTATTATTTTTCCACATATCGCACGTTGTTTCCTCGAAATTCTGATTTTTTATTTCGATATGTGTTTAATAATTTTGCTAGACCATGATTATTATTATATTTGTTGAATGTGATTTGGGATGAGGCTTTTGTAGAACATGCCACCTGGTGGGTTACATCAGGACCGCGTGCGCACCGGTAATGATCAAAGACAGGTAATAAGGTTATTATGGATTTGTTTGCCCTGATCGAGCATTGCTCTCTGGGCTGAGTTCAGTTGATTGCCGGAGTTAAGGTCCCTGATCGAGCAACGCTCTCTGGGCGCCGGCTTAGTTGGAATTCAAGTGTTCAGGCCGGAGTTAAGGTCCCTGATCGAGCAACGCTCTCTGGGCGTCGACTTAGTTGGAATTCAAGTGTTCAGGCCGGAGTTAAGGACCCTAATCGAGCAACGCTCTCTGGGCGCCAGCTCTGTTGGATTAAGAGAGCCGAAAGGCTACTAGAATTTGGGGTTAGGGTTCTACTGAGCCACTCGTCCCGTAAAAATAAAAATATATTTTTATTTATTTATTTATTATGGTATGATTATAGTATGATTGGTATTTATGTGCATGGTTTGATATACTAATTTGAATAATTAATATTTTCTGTGAAGACTGCAATAGTCTCCAGATTATTTGATTTTAACTCACTCTTGAGACTGACAGTCTCAATTTTTTTTTTCAGATGCGTGACTGTTAGTCTTCCCGCGACTCTTATTTAGTAACCCGACTCCTTCATCATCGGGTGATGTATTTGATTTGGTATGTAAATTGGTAAATCTTAGATTCTCCGCAGTGGTAATAATAGATGTATCAGTTGTAAATTTTATGAGTTTCGGGTCTCGCTTTTTTTTCTGGCAGACTGAAGTATTTTTGTAGAATGTAACTATTAAGATAATTTATGGCTTTAATAATATTAATTTCAGATGAGATTTGATTGAGTTAGTGAGTGTCAAGCTTACTACGGGATTCGGTGGCCTTAAGCCTACCCATTCCCTAGTGCCGGTCACGGGTCCACTGTAACGCCTGCATTTTCTCATCATCCATGTTATGTGCATTTACATTTAATCATTGGGCATATGATGGTATATCAATAATATTTTTATTTTATCAGAACAAATATATATTAATTATAAGTAGAGAATAAGAAGCATGATATTAGATTATTAATTTAGATAAGTTGATTAAGTACTTAGGTTATGTGTATTAAGCCTTAAGACTTAATTGAACCAATAGTTGAAGGTTGGGTAAATAGATTGGACTTAAAAGATACAATTAAAAGTTAGTGCCTATATATGGTTAGTAAGAATTAATTTAGGATGATAAAACTAGTTTAAGTAGGTGGTGGCATTGAGAGATGAATCTTGGAAATTGGAACCATGAGCAAGCTCATTTTACCTCTTCATTTCTCTAAAATTCGTACATGGCCAAAAAATACAAAATTTGGAATAAGAGAGAGGAGTGGAATACCTAGAAAAACTTAAAATTAAGATAGGATTTTGCCAACTATTGAAGGAGCCAAGCTAAAGCTAAAGGATTTAAGCATATTAGCAACCCAAAAGCTGAAATTGGTAAGTTGTTACTTGAGTGTTATTAATTTATCATTAGGGTTATTGATTACAAATTGGAAAAACTTCATCTGATGCTCTCATTGATTAATTAAAGGTCTGATTATCATGAATTAGTAGAGTATTGAATGATTGCATAGAGATTAAGCTTGATTTAAGTTTAAGTATGTCAAGATAGAAAACTGTCAAAATTCCAGCAACCTTGATGTTCTGTATTTTAGGCATAACATGGGTTATATGAGTCCAAATTAAGCTTAATTGGTGTCTATGGAAATTTTGAAGAGTCCTCTATAACTTTGTAGTTTTGTGATTTCGCTATTTTTGCCGTTTTGGTTGCTTAAATTGAGCAAACAGATTTCTACTCGGGTACAACTAGCCGTATGACCCTTGCTCAGTAATTTGAAGATAATTAAATCTATAGAAGTCGGAATTGAGTAATTCTTTTTGGTGATGAAACTAGACACATAGACGGATATGTCTATTTAATATGAGATTTTTTTATTAAGCCAATTTTGCCCAGAAATAAATATACCTTGGTACTAAATTCTGTCTAGAAAACAGAGATGTTGGAGATTAGTTTTATGTAATTTATTTGATGTTAATTTGAGTTAAATTGGTATATAACTAGATGGAAAATGTTTATATGATATTAAAACAGTAATTGAGAGTCTTAGAGGAAGAGTTAGACCTATGAATTAGAGAGGGGATGATCTTGTAATGCATTAGAACTAGCATTTACATGAATATTTGGAATATGCATGAAATGTGAATTGATGAATGTGTTAACAGGTACTCAAAGGCCTGGAAAGGAAGTTGTGGAGAAAGGAGGTTCTTATATGCTGAAGGAATAAGTGTATTTTGAGTAAGTAAATAGTTAATATTTGCTATGCTCATATGTTTAATCAAATGTTCCGCGAATGGTTGCGTTTGCTTAATATTGTTTATGTTTGAATGAATGAGATGGAAATGATTGGTGTTGAGTGGAATAATTGTTATTGCTTGATTATGATATAAGTGAAATGATTGAATTGTGATGTTAACTGCATATGTGCATGTGAATGGTGGATTCCCCTGTGAAAAATATATATATATATAAAGCATTGGGAGGCTAAAGCCTAGAGAGGCTATAAAAGTGTATAATGTGAGGATGAGGTGGAGCAGCTTACGTGTGCGATAGGTGAGGATGAGGCAGAGCAACACATTAAAGGGGATCCACAAGCCGTGAGAACTAACCATAATTGTTGAATTGTATTTCTTCTATGATGGTTGTAATAAATTGAGTAGAATGGTATGAATTTATACCTAAACTATGAATCATGGTAAGTTATGTGATTGGGTGGAAATTGTATTAAGTGTATGTGATATAGATTATGTTGATTATTTATTTACTTGGTGGAGGCTCACCCCTCTCCAAAATTTTTCTTTTCAGGTTTGTAAATAGTAGTGCATCCGTTGGTTGTATCCGAAGTCTAGCTTTTAGCAGTTCTGTCAGGTTGGGCCAGTTTTGTGGAGTCTCCTCCTGATGCATTTTGTATGCAGTTATGTGATGTATATAGAAGTGTGCCTTGTAAGGCATAAGAAGATGTTTTGAATACTTGTTAAATGATGTTCAAGTATAATCATATGTTTATATATTAATAACCTTGTGTCTTGATTCTTAACAATCTGCATATTGACCTATCTACATGTAGTATATAGTCTACGACGCTTGTATGTTTTCTGGCTAATGTATATTGGTTAGCATGTAATGGGGGTGTTACATTTTAGTGGTATCAGAGCAGGGATTAGATTCATTGGGAGTAGATTCATGTTGCACATCATTAAGCATATGACATATGTTCTTTGAACTTGACTGAGTATTTGCATTTCATATATATAGATGGAGAGACAAGGAGAACACGCAACTGGCCCAGATAAGTCATTAGAGTCTGTGCATGGTCATGAAAATGCATCTGAACATGATCAACATGATGAGCATGAGCTACATTCTGAAAATGCTGCACAATTGAATGTGCAAAATGTTATGGAACAGTTTATGGATTTTTTGATGCAACGGGTAGCTCGACAACAAGCACCGGCACCTCAGACTCAACAACAAGAGGCTATGATAGATAAAAATTATGAAAGGGTTAGGAAACAAGGTGCTAATGTTTTCGGTACTCGATCCTTCCGGGCACGAGGAATGGTTCTGAAATCGGAAGAGTGTTGGACAGATTTAATTGCACATTAGGACAAAGGCTTCTATATGCAGTGTCTTTAATAGAAAAAGATGCACTTGATTGGTGGGAAACAGTTTTAAGAAGCAAAGATCGACCAATGACTTTGACTTGGAATGATTTCTTGAGAGAATTTGCTGAGAAGTATACTCCAGAAATTTATAGAGACAGAAAGAAGCTTGAATTTCTTGATTTGAAGCGAATGATATGCCAGTTGCAGAGTATGAAGTTCAATTTGTGAGATTATCTAAGTATGCACCAGAAGAAATAGCCACTGAAGAACTGACAAGGAAGAAATTTGAGATGGGTTTGAGGCTTGACATTCGTGAGAAAATGGCAGTGAAACCTCAGAATTACAATGCCTCAATTGAAGCCGCTTTGAGAGTCAAGAAACATCATTTGAAAGGAATACTATGGAAGCTAAAAGAAGAAGATCATTGGTACTTATAGTAATCTTCCAAGACAGACTAGTATTTCTTCGTTCAGAGGCTCTAATTCACAAAGGAGTAGTTATCGTGGACGAGGGTTTGGTCAGTCTAGTAGATCCTCCACAGTACCTTATAGTAGAGGTGGATACAATTCATCCAGTTTGAGGGAGGACAAGTTTGACCCGGTGGGGTTTGCTCCTGTTTGTCCTACGTGCAACAGGAGACATCTTGGAGAATGTTAGGGACCTAGACCGGTAGTATGTTTTACTTGTAGTAGGCCGGGACATTATTCTAGAGATTGTCCTATGAGAAGAAATAATGCTTGGAGAATCTTATACGGTGGGTCGGAGTAGTGTTGGTGAAAATATTCCGATTGGTTCGAGCGAGGCGGGAAGAAGAGGTGGCGAGAGGAGGTTTAACTATTTCAGCAACACCATCGAACAGATTGGTCAACCACAAGAACAAGCTAGAGTATTTGCTACTACTAGAAATGAAGCATTTGTAGCACCCGAAATTATTCTTGGTATACTTTCTATTCATGATTCCGATGCACATGTTCTTATTGATCCCTGGATCCACATGTTCATTCATATCACATGATTTTGCATCGCATGTTCATGCTAATATAGAGGCATTAGGTTATGATATATATGTATCTATGCCTGCCGGGGGTATTATCACGGTAAATCACGATAGTGAGATCATGTCCTGTAGTAGTAGATAGTGTCAAACTACATGCGGATTTGGTTGTTATTAATCTTAGAAAGTTTGATGTTATTTTGGGGATGGATTGGTTGTCAAGAAATCATGCTATTGTTGATTGTAAAAACGAAGGAAGTGGCTATGGAAATACAAGGAGAAATGAAAATAGTAATGGTGGGTGAAAGGAATACAATTCCTAATTGTTTGATTTCAGTGATGACTGCGTGTCGATTAATTAAAAATGGATGTGAAGCATATCTAATTAGTTTTATAGATACTACTAAGGTCAGTCCAGGGGTATTAGACATTTCGGTGGTCGGAGAATTTCGTAACATATTCTTAGATGATTTGCACGGTTTGCCACCAAATCGAGAGGTTGATTTTGAGATTGACATCATCCACAGTCGCACCTATTTCCATTGCACCATGCGAATGGCTCCATTGGAATTGAAAGAATTAAAGAAGCAATTAGAAGAGTTACTTGATAAAGGTTTCATCAGGCCAAGTACTTCACCTTGGGAGCACCGATTCATTTGTGAAGAAAAGGATGGTAGTATGCGATTATGTATTGATTATAGGCAATTGAATAGGATTACGTTGAAGAATAAATATCCATTGCCGAGAATTGATGATTTGCTTGATCAGTTAAAAGGTGCAACTGTGTTCTCTAAAATTGATTTTAGATTAGGTTATTGGCAACTCCGGGTTGAAGAGAAATCTATTGCCAAGACAACATTCAGAACAAGGTATGGGCATTATGAATTTATTGTGATGCCATTTGGGTTAACAAATGCTCCCTGCCTTTTATGTCAACGATGAACAAGACTTTCCGACCATATTTAGATCACTTTGTTATTGTGTTCATTGATGATATTCCGATTTACTCTAGAAGCCTAGAAGAGCATGAACAACACTAGAGAATTGTTTCATGATTTTGAGGGAAAAATAGTTGTATGCAAAATTCAACAAATGCGAGTTTTGGATGGAGGAAATTGCATTCTTAGGGCATATTATTTCTAAACATGGAGTGCAACCAGATTCATCAAAGATTAAAGCAATTATTGAATGGGAACCGCCTAGAAATGTTTCTGAAGTTCAAGTTTTCTTGGGTTAGGCTGGCTATTATAGAAGATTTGTAAAAGATTTTTCGGTTATTGCTAAGCCTCTATGACTTTGTTAAAGAAGAATGTGCCATTCCGGTGGGCGGAGTTGTGTGATCAAAATTTTCAAGAGTTGAAGAAAAGGCTTACTACTACACCGATACTTGCATTGCCATCCGAAATAGAGGTTATGTTGTATATCGATGCTTCTAGGCAAGGACTTGGATGTGTCTTAATGCAGCATGGGAAGGTTATAGCATATGCTTCAAGACAATTCGCGACCTCATGAGCTGAATTATCCTACACATGATCTTGAATTAGCGAGCTATTGTACATGCATTGAAGATATGGCGACATTATTTATACGGGGAGACATTTCGGATATTCTGATCATAAGAGTTTGAAATATATCCCTACGCAAAAGAGTTGAATCCGAGACAACGAAGATGGATTGAGCTTCCGAAGGATTATGATTGCACTATTGATTATCATCCTGGAAAGCAAATGTTGTTCTTTGATGCTTTAAGTAGGAAGTCAGTGGAAAATTTTTCAAGTATGATTTGTTACAATGTGGAATATTTAGTTGCACTTAGAGCTATGGATGTGAAGTTTTATGTTTATGACGATGATCTGTTAGCCACATTACAAGTAAAGCCTTTGATTGGAGATAAAATTAAAGACACACGGTGAAGATTCTTATTTGCAAAGGATGAAGGGTAGAGTACAAGAAGGAAAGAATACACAATTTGTGTTGAAAGATGATGGTGTGTTATTGAATAGAAATCGTGTATGTGTACCTGATGTAGGGGATTTGAGAAAGGAAATCATGCATGAAGCGCACTATGCACCTTATGCAATGCATCCTGGAAGTACCAAAATGTACAAAAATTTGAAGCCTTATTATTGGTGGCCGACAATGAAGAAGGATGTGGCAGAATTTGTGAGTAAGTGTTTGACATGTCGAAGTGAAAGGAGAGCACCAGGCACCTGCAGGTAAACTTCATTCTTTATCTATACCTGTGTGGAAGTGGGATAAGATTACTATGGATTTTGTTATGGGATTACCGCGTACATTTAACAAGCATGATGCTATTTGGGTAATTGTTGATCGACTTACTAAATGTGCTCATTTCTTACAGCAAACAAGCGGATTCACTTGATAAACTTGTTGAATTGTATATTTCTGAGATTGTTAGATTGCATGGTGTGCCAATATCTATTGTATCAGATAGGGATCCCAGATTTACTTCTCATTTCTGGGAGAGTTTGCAGAAAGCATATGGTACTAAGCTTCATTTCGGTCTGACTTTTCATCCCTCAAACGGATGGGCAATCAGAAAGAACTATTCAGACATTAGAAGATATGATGAGGGCTTGCACACTTGAGTTCAAGGGTAACTGGGATGATTACATACCACAGATGGAATTTGCGTATAACAACAGTTTTCATTCTAGTATCGGTATGGCTCCTTATGAAGCTTTGTATGGGAGGAAATGTAGAAGTCCGATTATCTTTGGGATGTTGAAGGTTTAAGACGACTTGAAGGTCCGAATTGGTACAAGAAACGGTGGATAAAATAGAGATAGTTAAAAAGAATTTGAAAGTAGCACAGGACAGATAAAAGAGTTATGTTGATTTGCATCGAAGGGAAATGGAATATATTGTGGGTGATAAAGTTTTCTTGCGGGTATCACCATGGAAAGGAATATTAAGGTTTGGTAAACAAGGGAAATTGAGTCCGAGGTATGTAGGACCTTATAAAATTATTGAAAGAGTTGGACCATTGGCTTATAGGTTAGCATTACCTATAGAGTTGTCTTCTATTCATGATGTTTTTCACGTTTCTATGTTGAGGCGATATAGATCAGATCCTAGTCATATCATTCTAGAGCCAGAGATAGAAATCACAGAAAAGTTGACATATGTGGAAGAACCGATAGAAATTCTTGATCGAAGGGTTAAGAAATTGAGAAATAAAGACATTCCTATGGTCAAAATTAAGTGGAGTCATCATTCACCAAGAGAAGCAACTTGGGAAGTGGAAGAGCATATGAGACAGAAGTATCCGCATCTATTCCATTGTAATGTTGGTGAGTTGTTAAAATTTCGGGGATGAAATTTCTTAAGGAAGGGAGAGTTATAGCCTTTGCATTTTCTCATCATCCATGTTATGTGCATTTACATTTAATCATTGGGCATATGATGGTATATCAATAATATTTTTATTTTATCAGAACAAATATATATTAATTATAAGTAGAGAATAAGAAGCATGATATTAGATTATTAATTTAGATAAGTTGATTAAGTACTTAGGTTATGTGTATTAAGCCTTAAGACTTAATTGAACCAATAGTTGAAGGTTGGGTAAATAGATTGGACTTAAAAGATACAATTAAAAGTTAGTACCTATATATAGTTAGTAAGAATTAATTTAGGATGATAAAACTAGTTTAAGTAGGTGGTGGCATTGAGAGATGAATCTTGGAAATTGGAACCATGAGCAAGCTCATTTTACCTCTTCATTTCTCTAAAATTCGTACATGGCCAAAAAACATAAAATTTGGAATAAGAAAGAGGAGTGGAATACCTAGAAAAACTTAAAATTAAGATAGGATTTTGCCAACTATTGAAGGAGCCAAGCTAAAGCTAAAGGATTTAAGCATATTAGCAACCCAAAAGCTGAAATTGGTAAGTTGTTACTTGAGTGTTATTAATTTGTCATTAGGGTTCTTGATAACAAATTGGAGAAACTTCATCTGATGCTCTCATTGATTAATTAAAGGTCTGATTATCATGAATTATTAGAGTATTGAATGATTGCATAGAGATTAAGCTTGATTTAAGTTTAAGTATGTCAAGATAGAAAACTGTCAAAATTCCAGCAACCTTGATGTTCTGTATTTTAGGCATAACATGAGTTATATGAGTCCAAATTAAGCTTAATTGGTGTCTATGGAAATTTTGAAGAGTCCTCTATAATTTTGTAGTTTTGTGATTTCGCTATTTTTGCCGTTCTGGTTGTTTAAATTGAGCAAACAGATTTCTACTCGGGTACAACTAGCCGTATGACCCTTGCTCAGTAATTTGAAGATAATTAAATCTATAGAAGTCGGAATTGAGTAATTCTTTTTGGAGATGAAACTAGACGCATAGAGGATATGTCTATTTAATATGAGATTTTTGTATTAAGCCAATTTTGCCCAGAAATAAATATACCTTGGTACTAAATTCTGTCTAGAAAACAGAGATGTTGGAGATTAGTTTTATGCAATTTATTTGATGTTAATTTGAGTTAAATTGGTATATAACTAGATGGAAAATATTTATATGATATTAAAACAGTAATTGAGAGTCTTAGAGGAAGAGTTAGACCTATGAATTAGAGAGGGGATGATCTTGTAATGCATTAGAACTAGCATTTACATGAATATTTGGAATATGCATGAAATGTGAATTGATGAATGTGTTAACAGGTACTCAAAGTCCTGGAAAGGAAGTTGTGGAGAAAGGAGGTTCTTATATGCTGAAGGAATAAGTGTATTTTGAGTAAGTAAATAGTTAATATTTGCTATGCTCATATATTTAATCAAATGTTCCGCGAATGGTTGCGTTTGCTTAATATTGTTTATGTTTGAATGAATGAGATGGAAATGATTGGTGTTGAGTGGAATAATTGTTATTGCTTGATTATGATATAAGTGAAATGATTGAATTGTGATGTTAAGTTCATATGTGCATGTGAATGGTGGATTCCCCTGTGAAAAATATATATATATATATAAAGCGTTGGGAGGCTAAAGCCTAGAGAGACTATAAAAGTGTATAATGTGAGGATGAGGCGGAGCAGCTTACGTGTACGATAGGTGAGGATGAGGCGGAGCAACACATTAAAGGGGATCCACAAGCCGTGAGAACTAACCATAATTGTTGAATTGTATTTCTTCTATGATGGTTGTAATGAATTGAGTAGAATGGTATGAATTTATACCTAAACTATGAATCATGGTAAGTTATGTGATTGGGTGGAAATTGTATTAAGTGTATGTGATATAGATTATGTTGATTATTTATTTACTGAGCTGGAGGCTCACCCCTCTCCAAAATTTTTCTTTTCAGGTTTGTAAATAGTAGTGCATCCGTTGGTCGTGTCAAGTCTAGCTTTTAGCGATTACATCAGTTGGGCTAGTTTTGTGGAGTCTCCTCCTGATGCATTTTGTATGCAGTTATGTGATGTATATAGAAGTGTGCCTTGTAAGGCATAAGAAGATGTTTTGAATACTTGTTAAATGATGTTTAAGTATAATCATATGTTTATATGTTAATAACCTTGTGTCTTGATTCTTAACAATCTGCATATTGACCTATCTACATGTAGTATATAGTCTACGACGCTTGTATGTTTTCTGGCTAATGTCTATTGGTTAGCATGTAATGGGGGTGTTACATCCACAGAGTGGGTCGTGACAAAAGTAGTGTAATTGCGAGTCTGATAAAACAGCCTCGTAGAAGGGGTAAATTTTTTAATATGAGAGAACAGTCCCATAAGAGGGGTATATTTATAAATATTATAAAACAACACCGTAATGCGAGGTTATTTATCAATCGGAGAAAATAACCCCGTAATTTTGGTATATTTATGAGTATGAGAAAACCACCCCTTAAATGGGTTAATTTTATAATATGAGAAAACAACCCCGTAAAAGGGGTATATTTTGTCGATATAATAAAATAACCTCGTAAAATATGTATATTTATGAATTTGAGAAAACAACCCTATAATAGTGTTAATAATTTAATATGAGAGAACAACCCCGTAAAAGTGGTATATTTATTAATATAAGAAAATAACTCCGTAAAACGTGAATATTTATGAATATGAGAAAATATCCCCATAAAAGTAGTTTAATTGCGAGTCTGAGAAAATAGCCGCATAAAAGGGGTAAATTTTTTAATATGAGATAACAACCCCGTTAGAGGGGTATATTTATAAATATTAGAAAATAACCCCGTAATACGAGGATACTTATCAATCGGACAAAATAACCCCGCAATTTTGGTATTTTTGTGTGTATAAGAAAACAACCCCTTAAATGGTTAATTTCATAATATGAGAAAACAACCCCGTAAAAGTGGTATATTTGTCAATATAAGAAAATAACTCCCTGAAACATGTGTATTTATGAATCTCGGAAAATAACCCCATAAATGTTGTGTAATTGGAAGTCTCAAAAAACAACCTTGTAGAACGTGTAAATCTTTCTATATGAGAAAATAGTCTTGTAGAAGGGGCAAATTTTTTAATATATGAAAATAACCCCGTAATACAGGGATATTCATGAATCTAAAGAAATAACCCCGTTATTTTGGTATATTTTTTAGTATTAGAAACAACCCCTTAAATGGGTTAATTTTATACTATGAGAAAACAACCCCATAAAAGGGGCATATTTGTCAATATACGAAAAATGTGTATATTTATGAATTTAAGAAAACACCCCATAAAAGTAGTGTAATTTGGAGTATGATAGAACAACCTCGTAGAACAGATAATTTTTTTTAATATGAGAAAACAGCCTCGTAGAAGGGCTAAATTTTTTAATATGTGAAAACAACCCCATAATACGTGGATATTTATGAATCAAAAGAAATATTCCCATATTTATGGTATATTTATGAGTATGAGAAAACAACCCCTTAAATGGGTTAATTTTATAATATGAGAAAACAACCCTGTATAAGGGGTATATTTGTCGATATAACAAAATAACCTCGTAAAAAAGTAGTGTAATTGCAAGTCTAAGAGAATAGCCTCGTAGAACGGGTAAACTTTTTAATATAAGAAAACAACCTCGTGGAAGGTTTAATTTTTTTAATATGTGAAAACAACCCCGTAATACGAGGATATTTATGAATCTGAAGAAATAACCCCGGAATTTGGTATATTTGTGAGTATGAGAAAATAACCACTTATATGGGTTAATTATGTAATATGAGAAAACAATCCCGTAAAAAGGGTATGTTTGTCGATATAAGAAAGTAACCCCGTAAAACATTTATATTTATGAATATGAGAAAACAATATCATAATAGTGTTAATAATTTAGTATGAGAAAACGACCCCGTAATAATAGTATATTTATCGATATAAGAAAACAACCCCATAAAACTTGTATATTTATGAATTCGAGAAAACAACCCTGTAAAAGTAGTGTAATTGCGAGTATGAGAAAACAACCTCGTACAAGTTGCAAAGTTTTTAATATGAGAAACAAACCCGTAATACGGGGATATTTATCAATCGGAGAAAATAACCCCATAATTTTGATGTATTTGTGAGTATGAGAAAAGAACTCCATAAATGGATTAATTTTATAATATGTGTAAACAACCCCGTAGAAGGGGTATATTTGTCGATATAAGAAAAAGACTCCGTAAAATGTGTATATTTATGAATTTGAGAAAACAACCCAATAATAGTGCTAATAATTTAACATGAGAAAACGACCACGTAAAAGTGGTATATTTCTTAATATAAGAAAATAACCTTATAAAACGTGTATATTTATGAATATAAGAAAATATCCATGTAAAAGTAGTGTAATTACGAGTCTGAGAAAACAGCCTCGTAGAATGGGTAAATTTTTTAATATGAGATAACAACCCCGTTAGAGGAGTGTATTTATAAATATTAGAAAACAACCCCGTAATACGAGGATAATTATCAATTAGATAAAATAACCCTGTAATTTTGGTATATTTGTGTGTATGAGAAAAAAACTCTTAAATGGGTTAATTTTATAATATGAGAAAGCAATCCCGTAAAAGTGGTATATTTGTCAATATAAGAAAATAACCCCCTAAAACATGTGTATTTATGAATTTGGAAAAACAACCCCGTAAAAGTAGTGTAATTGCGAGTCTAAGAAAACAATCTTGTAGAACAGGCAAATTTTTTAATATGAGAAAACAGCCTCATAGAAGGGCTAAATTTTTTAATATGTAAAAACAACCCCATAATACGGGGATATTATGAATCTGAGGAAATTTGTGAGTATGAGAAAACAACCCCTTAATTATGGTAAATTTGTGAGTATGAGAAAACAACTCCTTAAATGGATTAATTTTATAATATGAGAAATCAACCTCGTATAAGGGGTGTATTTGTCGATATAAGAAAATAACCTTGTAAAACGTGTGTATTTATCAATTTGAGAAAACAACCCATATTAGTGCTAATAATTTAATATGAGAAAACGATCCCGTAAAACGTGTATATTTATGAATCTGAGAAAACAACGCCTCAAAAGTAGTGTAATTGCTAGTCTAAGAAAATAGTCTCGTAGAATGGCTAAATTTTTTAATATGAGAAAAGAGCCTCGTGGATGGGCTAGATTTTTTAGTATGTGAAAACAACCCCGTAATATAGGGATATTTATGAATCTGAAGAAATAACCCAGTAATTGTGGTATATTTATGAGTATGAGAAAACAACCCTTAAATGGGTTAATTTTATAATATGAGAAAATAATCCCGTAAAAGGGGTATATTTACCGATATAAGAAAATAACCCCATAAAACGTGTATATTTATGAATTTGAGAAAACAACCCTATAATAGTGCTAATAATTTTATATGAGAAAACAAACCCGTGAAAGTGTTATATTTATCAATATAAGAAAATAACCTCGTAAAACGTGTATATTTATGAATATAAGAAAATAACCCCGTAAAGCGTGTATATTTATAAATGTGAGAAAAGAACCCTATAATAGTACTAATAATTTAATATGAGAAAACAACCCCGTAAAAGTGGTAAATTTATCAATATAAGAAAATAACCCTGTACAACGTGTATATTTATGTATCTGAGTAAATAACCCCGTAAAAGTAGTGTAATTGTGAGTCTGAGAAAACAGTCTCATAGAAGGGGTAAATTTTTTAATATGAGAAAAGAACCCCATAATACAGTGATATTTATCAATCAGAGAAAATAACCCCGTAATTCTAGTATATTTGTGAATATGAGAAACAACCCCTTAAATAGGTTAATTTTATAATATGAGAAAACAACCTCGTAAAAGGGACATATTTGTCAATATAAGAAAATAACCCTGTAAAGCGTATATGTTTATGAATCTGAGAAAACAACCCCGTAAAAGTAGTGTAATTGCGAGTCTGAGAAAATATCCTCGTAGAAGGAGTAAATTTTTTATAATGAGAGAACAACCTC
This sequence comes from Ricinus communis, assembly GCF_019578655.1. Taxonomy (NCBI): domain Eukaryota; kingdom Viridiplantae; phylum Streptophyta; class Magnoliopsida; order Malpighiales; family Euphorbiaceae; genus Ricinus; species Ricinus communis. Next base: position 28,298,971 of record NC_063257.1, on the reverse strand, counting down.
GTAATTTTGGTATATTTGTGAGTATGAGAAAACAACCACTTAAATGGATTAATTTTATAATATGAGAAAACAACCCCGTAAAAGTAGTACATTTATCAATATAAGAAAATAACCCCGTACAACGTGTATATTTATGTATTTGAGTAAATAACCCCGTAAAAGTAGTGTAATTGCGAGTCTGAAAAAACAGTCTCATAGAAGGGGTAAATTTTTTAATAGGAGAAAAGAACCCCATCATACAGTGATATTTATCAATCGGAGAAAATAACCTCGTAATTCTAGTATATTTGTGAATATGAGAAATAACCCCTTAAATGGGTTAATTTTATAATATGAGAAAACAACCTCGTAAAAGGGGCATATTTGTCAATATAAGAAAATAATCCTGTAAAAAGTATATGTTTATGAATCTGAGAAAATAACCCCATAAAAGTAGTGTAATTGCGAGTCTGAGAAAATATCCTCGTAGAAGGGGTAAAGTTTTTATAATGAGAGAACAACCTTGTAATTTTGGTATATTTGTGAGTATGAGAAAACAACCACTTAAATGGATTAATTTTATAATATGAGAAAACAACTCCGTAAAAGGGTTATATCTGTCGATATAAGATAATCACTCCGTAAAACGTGTATATTTATGAATTTGAGAAAACAACCCCATAATAGTGTCAATAATTTAGTATGAGAAAACAACCTCGTAAAAGTGGTATATTTATCAATACAAGAAAATCACCCCGTAAAACTTTTATATTTATGAATCTGAGAAAACAATCCCGTAAAAGTATTGTAATTGCAAGCCTAAGAAAACAGCCTTGTAGAACGGGTAAATTTATTAATATGAGAAAACAGTCTCGTGGAAGGGGTAAATTTTTTAATATGTGAAAATAACCCTGTAATATGGGGATATTTATGAATCTGAGGAAATAACCCCGTAATTGTAGTATATGTGTGAGAATGAGGAAACAACCTCTTAATTAGGTTAATTTTATAATATAAGAAAATAACCCCCGTAAAAGGGGTATATTTGTTGATATAAGAAAATAACCTCGTAAAATATGTTTATTTACGAATTTGAGAAAAGAACCCCATAATAGTGCTAAGAATATAATATCAGACAACTACCCCGTAAAAGCGTTATATTTATCAATATAAGAAAATAACCCCGTAAAACATGTATATTTATGAATCAGAGAAAACAACCTCGTAAAACTAGTGTAATTGCGAGTTTGAGAAAACAACCTCGTAAAACTAGTGTAATTGCGAGTCTGAGAAAACAATCCCGTAATACGGAGATATTTATTAATCGGAGAAAATAACCCAGTAATTTTGGTATATTTGTGAGTATGAGAAACAACCCCTTAAATGGGTTAATTTTATAATATGAGAAAATAACCCCGTAAAAGGGACATATTTGGCAATATAAGAAAATAACCTTGTAAAATGTGTATATTTATGAAATATGAGAGAACAATCCCGTAATACGGAGATATTTATCATCGGAGAAAATAACCCCGTAATTTTGATATATTTGTGAGTATGAGAAACAACCCCTTAAATTGGTTAATTTTATAATATGAGAAAACAACCTCGTAAAAGGGGCATATTTGTTAATATAAGAAAATAACCTTGTAAAATGTGTATATTTATGAATCTGAAAAAACAACCCCGTAAAAGTAATATAATTGCGAGTATGAGAAAACAACTTTGTAAAATGGGTAAATTTTTTAATTTGAGAAAACAATCCCGTAATTTTGGTATGTTTGTGAGTATGAGAAAACAACCCCTGAAATGGGTTAATTTTATAATATGAGAAAATAACCCCGTAAAAGAGGTGCATCTGTCAATATAAGAAAATAACGACGTAAAACGTGTATATTTATAAATTTAAGAAAACAACCCCATAATAGTACTAATAATTTAGTATGAGAAAACAACCCCGCAAAAATAGTATATTTATCAATATAAGAAAATAACCCCGTAAAAATAGTGTAATTGCGAGTTTGAGAAAATAGTCTTGTAGAAGGGATAAATTTTTTAATATGATAAAAAATCCCGTAATACGGGGATATTTATCAATCGGGAAAAATAACCCCGTAATTTTTGTATATTTGTGAGTTTGAGAAAACAAATCCATAAATGTGTTAATTTTATAATACGAGTAAACAATCCCGTAAAAGGGGTATATTTCTCGATATAAGAAAATAACTCCGTAAAACGTGTATATTTATGAATCTGAGAAAATAACCCCGTAAAAGTACTGTAATTGCGAGCCTAAGAAAACAGCCTCGCAGAACGGGTAAATTTGTTAATATGAGAAAACAGCCTCGTGGAAGGGGTAAATTTTTTAATATGTGAAAACAATCCTATAATACGGAGATATTTATGAATCTGAGAAAATAACCTCGTAATTGTGGTACATTTGTGAATATGAGAAAACAACCCTTTAAATAGATTAATTTTACAATATGAGAAAACAACCCCGTAAAAGGGGTATGTTTGTCGATATAAGAAAATAACCCCGTAAAACGTGTATATTTATGAATCCGAGCAAACAACCCTATAATAGTGCTAATAATTTAATATGAGAAAATAACCCCGTTAAAATAGTATATTTGTCAATATAAGAAAATTATCTCATAAAACGTATATATTTATGAATATGAGAAAATAACCCGTAAAGGTAATGTAATTGCGAGTATGAGAAAACAACCTCGTAAAATGAGTAAATTTTTTAATATGACAAAAGAACCCCGTAAGAGGGGTATATTTATAAATATTAGAAAACAACCCCATAATACGAGGTTATTTATCAATCGGAGAAAATAATCCCGTAATTCTAGTATATTTGTGAGTGTGAGAAACAACCCCTTAAATGGGTTAATTTTATAATATGAGAAAACAACCCCGTAAAAGAAGAATATTTGTCAATATACAAAAATAATCCTGTAAAATGTGTATATTTATGAATTTGAGAAGACAACTCCATAATAGTGCTAATAATTTAATATGATAAAACGACACCATAAAAGTGGTATATTTATCAATATAAGCAAATAACCCCGTAAAACGTGTATATTTTCAAATCTAAAAAGACAACCCCGTAAAAGTATTGTAATTGCGAGTCTGAGTAAACAGCCTCTTAGAACGGATAAAATTTTTAATATGAGAAAACAGCCTCGTAAAAGGGGTAAATTGTTTAATTTGTGAAAACAACCCCGTAACACGGGGATATTTATGAATCTGAGGAAATAACCCTGTAATTGTGGTATATTTGTGAGTATGAGAAAACAACCCCTTAAATGGGTTAATTTTATAATATGAGAAAATAACCCCATAAAAGGGTATATTTGTCGATATAAGAAAATAACCCCATAAAATGTGTATATTTTTTAATTTGAGAAAACAACGCCATAATAGTGCTAATAATTTAGTATGAGAAAACGACTACGTAAAAGTGGTATTTTACAAATAAAAGAAAATAACTCCATAAAATGCTTATATTTATGAATATGAGAAAACAACCCCGTAAGAGTAGTGTAATTGCGAGTCTCAGAAAACAGCTTCGTAGAAGGAGTGAATTATGACACAACATCTTCGTAGAACGGGTAAATTTTTTAATATGAGAGAACAACCCCATAATACAGGGATATTTATCAATCGGAGAAAATAATCCTGTAATTTTAGTATATTTGAGAAAACATCCCTTTAAATGGGTTAATTTTATAAAATGAGAAAACGACCCCATAAAAATGGTATTTTTATCAATAAAAGAAAATAACCCCGTAAAATGTTTATATTTATGAATCTAAGAAAACAACCCCGTAAAAGTAGTGTAATTCTGAGTCTGAGAAAACAAGCTCTTAGAAGGGGTAAATCTTTAAATATGAGAGAACAACACCATAATACGAAGATATTTATCAATCGGAGAAAGTAACCTTGTAATGTTGGTATACTTTTTAGTATCAGAAACAACCCCTTATATGGGTTAATTTTATAATATGAGAAAATAAACCCCTTATATAGGTTAATTTTATAATATGAGAAAATAAACCCTAAAAGGCCACATTTGTCAATATAAGAAAATAACCTCGTAAAACTTGTATATTTATGAATTTGAGAAAACGATCCCATAATAGTGCTAATAATTTAATACGAGAAAATGACCCCGTAATAGTGGTATATTTGTTAATCTGAGAAAACAACCCCGTGAAAGTAGTGTAATTGTGAGTCTGAGAAAACAGCCTCGTAGAAGGAGTAAATTTTTTAATATGAGAAAACAGCCACGTAGAAGGGGCAAATTTTTTAATATGAGAAAACAACTCCGTAATACGGGGATATTTATCAATTGGAGAAAAGAACCCGTAATTTTGGTATATTTATGAGTATGAGAAAATAACCTCATAAAAGTAGTATAATTGCGATTCTGGAAAAATAGCCTCGTAGAAAGTGTAAATTTTTTTTAACATAAGAGAATAACCTCGTAATACGGGCATATTTATCAATCGCAGAAAATAACCCCGTAATTATGGTATATTTGTGAGTATGAGAAAATAACCTCTTAAATGGGTTAATTTTATAATATGAGAAAACAACTCCGTAAAAGGGGTATATTTATCAATATAAGAAAATAACCCTGTAAAACGTGTATATTTATAAATTTGAGAAACAACCCCATAATAGTGCTAATAATTTAATATGAGAAAACAACCCCGTAAAAATAGTATATTTATCAATATAAGAAAATAACCCCGTAAAAAATGTATATTTATGAATATGAGAAAACAACCCCGTAAAAAGTAGTGTAATTGAGAGTCTAAGAAAACATCATTGTAGAACGAGTAAATTTTTTAATATGAGAAAAGAGCCTCGTAGAAGGAGTAAATTTTTTAACATTAGAAAACAAACTCGTAGAAGGGGTAAATATTTTAATATGAGAGAACAACCCTGTAATACGGGGATATTTATCTATTGGAGAAAATAACCCAATAATTTTTGTATATTTCTCAGTATGAGAAAACAACCCCTTAAATGAGTTAATATTTTAATATGAAAAACCAACTCCATAAAGGGGTATATTTGTCAATATAAAAAAATAACCCTGTAAAACGTGTATATTTATGAATTTGAGAAAACAGCCCCATAATAGTGCTAATAATTTAATATGAGAAAACAACCCTGTAAAAGTGGTATACCTATTAATATAAGAAAATAACCCCGTAAAACGTGTACATTTATGAATTTGAGAAAACAACTCTGTAAAAGTAGTGTAATTGCGAGTCTGAGAAAACAGTCTCGTAGAAGGAGTAAACTTTTTAATATGAGAAAACAGCCTCATAGAAGGGGTAAAGCTTTTAATATGAGAGAACAACCCCGTAATACGGGATATTTATCAATCATAGAAAATAACCCCGTGATTTCCTATTATGTTTGTGAGTATGAGAAACAACCCCTTAAATGCGTTAATTTTATAATATGAGAAAACAATACCGTAAAAGGGTCATATTTGTCAATATAAGAAAATAACCCAGTAAAACATGTATATTTAAGAATCTGAGAAAATAACCCCGTAAAACATGTATATTTATGAATTTGAGAAAATAACCCCGTAAAAGTAGTGTAATTGCGAGTATGAGAAAACAACCTCGTAATACAGGGATATTTATGAATTTGAGTAAATAACCCTGTAATTGTGGTATATTTGTGAGTATGAGAAAACAACCCCTTAAATGGATTAATTTTATAATATGAGAAAATAACCCCGTAAAAGGGGTATATTTGTCAGTATAAGAAATTAACCCCGTAAAACATGTATATTTATGAATTTGAGAAAACAACCCCATAATAGTGATAATAATTTAATATTAGAAAACGATCCCGTAAAAGTGGTATATATATCAATATAAGAAAATAATTCCGTAAAACGTGTATATTTATGAATTTGAGAAAACAACCCCGTAAAAAGTAGTGTAATTGCGAGTCTAAGAAAACATCCTCGTAGAACGGGTAAATTTTTTAATATAAGAAAACAGCCTCGTAGAAAGGGTAAATTTTTTAATATGTGAAAACAACCCCGTAATACGGGGATATTTATGAATCCGAGGAAATAACCCCGTAATTGTGGTATATTAGTGAGTGTGAGAAAACAACCACTTAAATAGATTAATTTTATAATATGAGAAAACAAACCTTTTCTTTATAATCTACACCTATACACTTCAATTATACCATTCTTTACATTTATCTTTCCTTTACCCTTATGATGAAATTTCTTTTTGTGATTTGCTCACCATTATGTGGGATTAAAATGCCAGTTGCTATGTTGGTAAATTCATTAAGTCTTTTTGATATTTTAGATGCTCCCTCCGATCCAAACTGTATTTTTTATTCTTTACGTATGCAGTAGTTCTTATAAACTGCTAGTTTATTATTCAAAAAATGATGAAGAAAATGAGAAAAAAGAGAAGAAGATAAACAAAATTCTTTAATTATTTATCTCTTTTATCGGATTTAGAGCATTTGCAAGCGTTATTGTACGATGTAGGGATTTTAGTGAATAATTCTTTTTGTATATTAGGCATTTAATCCTCTGAGCATATATTGTTATTTATCGCACAAATTCCAGCATTTTCACACTTCTTTGGTATTTACTTATTCACAGTAGCGAAGATATGATTTATGAGCAAGCTTATGGTGAGCAGGTTTTGTGCATTTGCTTTGAGGGATTTGTTTTTCACCTTATATACACTTTGAGTGACTTGAGTGATCCCTGTGAGGCATTGGTTTGTGATGTTTATATTGAGTTGTCATTTAAGTTATTCATCCATTAATATTATTTCCATTCTTCGTTGATGATTTGCAATTTGATTTATGATTGAGTATCCTTTGAGATATGTTGAATACTATTTGTTGTGGACTAGGGACATAAACTGTAAGGAATTGCTGACTGTAGTTTTGTAAGGAGAGTTGTTAATTGCTTGAGGACAAGCAATAGCTTAAGTGTGGGGTGATTTGATGTGCATAGTTTTACACATATTTGCTTGCATATTATTGCGTATTTTCTTAGCAACTATTATGCTTTTATTCCAAGATCACCTGTGTTTTGTGTTCTTTTTCATTTCAGGAGAATTTATAGGACCATCATCAGTATTTGAGCAATTATAGATTAATGCATGCGAAAACGGATGAGAATTCATCAAGATCGGATAAGAGCTCGCAGTGCATACATTGAGCATAGCCTAGGTCAAGGCCGTGCTGATCAGCAAGGCCTGGACTCTAGCCGTGACCAACCATTGACTTTTGATCCTTGAAATTGGCATTTTGGGCACGGTTTCCGAGGCCACCACGGCCTCCAGCACGGCCCGTGGTGGAACAGTAGCGACGGGGGCAAGGCCATGAAGAAACCCTAATTGGTGAGATTCGAAGCTTCAGCATGGCCTGGACTCCGGCTGTGCTGAGACAAATATATATGGAAAACTATTTCTGGAGCTAGGGAAGCAAGGAGCGAGAGAGAGAGCCCCGGCGGCTGGTTCAATTTTTGCATAGTGCTGAGTTCGGAAGAGAGTTGCAGAGAGGAAGAATCCCGGACTCGCAATGTTTCGAATGCAAAAGGGTAGTGAAGCAATTCGAGAGGCAATTGGGAAGACTGATCGTAGTGCCGATTCAGATTTGGAGCTGTTCATCTGATTCCAGAGAAAAGTGTGTAGATGTTCCATTTCTATTATTCTTTCATTATAATTGATTTCCTAGTTGTTTTAAGGATGAACATGTTTAGCTAGATTGATTAAATCCATTGGGATTTCTTTGTATCCTTCTTGCTTTCAGTATTAATAAGATCATTATTCATAAGACGTTGTGAATTATGATGTTTAGATTGCTTGATGTGATTGAGAAATCCATTTCCCAATTGGAATTTTGAATAGCAGGAACTGGTTAATAATTACTTAGAGATAAGGATAATTAACTAGCCGGATTAAGAATTAACAAACCTTAGTAGAGGCGGACTAAAGGATAATGCTAATTTAAGAATCAATCATTAGGAAGAGATTCCAACTTTATGTTCTTGAGTTTAGGAATTCGGTTATCTCGAGAGGGAAACCGAATTCAATTAAGAATTCGTCCACGGGTAGCATAATCGGACTCATCAACCTGTTATCTTTTGTTTGATTACCAACTAGTCTAGGTTCCCTTTGAGTTTGCTTTCTTGTCTTGATTGTTTCATTTATCCATTCATTCCTGCATCTCACTTAGAACTCAGCTGGTAGTTATTAGTTAGTTTAGTAATTACTCCTCATTCGTTTTAGGCTAATATAACAAAGAACAAAGTAATAACTATGGGCTTTCACTTTCCCGAGGGATACGACCTTGATACTCGCCATTAGTGCTACACTGCATCGATAGGTTCACTACCTTAGATTGCAGCTGCATAAATAGCATATCAATGCTTAAACCACCAGAGTCCGTTCCTCAATATGTGAAATAGTCTCCCAAAGTCGAATATCGAAGTCTGAAAAAGGGTGGCTTGTGCGTGTATGTGAAAAATCAAGTCAGGAAATTGAACCCTAGCAAAATAATTCGATTTTGCCTATAAAATTGTCCCAAAGACGGCTGCGGCCGTGAGTCCAGTCGTGTTTGGACCTACGAGTCCTAAAAATTAAGTCTTCCCCCTGACCGTGCCCTCGCCAATGTTGAGGCACCACGGGCCGTGATGGAGACCGTGGTGGCCTTGGAAACCGTGCATAAAGGACACTTTTGAGGGTCAAATGTTGATGGTTCAGCACGGGCAGAGTGGAGGCCATGCTCAACCTTGAAATGGTAGCCCTTGCTCAATTTTGATGGATTCTGGTCCGTATTTGCACGTATCTCCCTCGATTACTGATAATGTCCATCGATGATCACCTAAAACAAGAAAGGAACCAAAACACAGGCGATTGTGGCATAAAACAAGATAACTATGCACAAAAATGGAAGTAATTGGGCATATAAACATGTGGAAAACAATGCATATCAAGCAAGTTCTAGAAATAAGAAGAATACAATTTATGATGTATGCTCAATTAGGTTCAAAAACTCACAATTTAAATGTGTAAATTTGCATAAGGTGTCCAAATACCATCAATCAAATCATCATTTAATTAATTCATACACAAAATCCAACAACTAGTCAAATTCAAATTAACTAACTTAAAGAATGGTTAAGTAACACTGAGTTAACCCAGCCACTATGATAAACTAAAAATTGCTCAATAATATTCCAAAAGCAACAAGCAACAAAGAAGAAAAATCTCATGCTCATAATCATAACTATCAATCTTTCAAAGATAAACAAAAAGCTAATAAACATCCTAAGTGTCCTAAATCTATACATCATCAATAATACACTATATAAAAATAAAAAAAAATATAAGAAAAAGAAAAGCAAAAACAACAGCTTACCCACACCACACTTGAAGGACACACTATTTGCAGTGTATAAAAGAGTTGGGAAGTAACATAACAAGTACATAAAAAAGAAAAGAGATAAATACGAAGAGATACTGCCTTACTCATCCTGTTGGACTAGTGGTGGTGGTGGAGGTGGTGCTACTAGAGGAGGTGCATCATCGGATGCTAGACATAGAAAATACTCGCCATAATAAGCAAATACCTTCTAGTACTTCCTAAAAGAGACCAGAGTCATCTCCCTCTCCGGGTGTCAAGTCCGCTGCTAGAATGACAGGCAACCTATTGTCCTCATCCAGATATGCATAGTTGACATGCTTTGGCAGCTCTTTCAACTCAAGGACTAGTGGTTCCTTGATATGCATAGTTTTACACATGTTTGCTTACATATTATTGTGCATTTTCTTAGCATCTATTGTGTTTTTATTCGAAGATCACCTGTGTTTTGTGTCCTTTTGTATTTCAGGAAATTCTACAGGTCCATCATTAGTGATTGAGCAATTTTAGATCAATTTCGGGTGAAAATGGATGTAACCAGAAGCGTTTGACCTTAGATTGACTTTTGGGAAGTCAACACGGCCCGTGCTAGAGCTCGTATAGAAAATCCAAGGCTGTGTAGCTTAAGCACCTTGAAGCAGCATGATTCCTGAGGGTAAGACGCCCTAGAGCACGACCCTTATTGGTTAACACAGGCCAGAACACGCTCATGCTAGGATCAAGAGCACGGCCGTGTCTGTGACACGGGTCAGAACACAACCTTGCTCGATTTAGTTCATTCTGTCATTTGGAGACTAACACAGCCCGGACACGGGCCAAAACACTCCCGTATTTGCTTACAGTATAAATTGAACGAGTCAAAAGGAGAAAAGAGAGTTCCGGATCGGCAGTTTTTGACTCTTCATCTTCCTTTGTAATTTTGCTAGACGCGTTTCATGCATTTTTAAAGCAGCTTCCAAGAAACTGATTCCACCTTTTAACGTCAGACTCGTGATTCTTGGGATTCATTTGAAGATTGAAGAGGAGTTTTGGAGAAAATCAAGAGGCAATTCTGGAGAGCAACTACAGTGTAGATCAAGACTTTGAGTTGTTCATCCAATTCTAGGAAAAAAGGTGTATATGTTTCAATTTCATTATTCTTTCATTGTAATTGAATTCCTATTTATTTTAGACATGAACATGTGTAGCTAGATTGATTAAACCCATTGGCCTTCCTTGATATGTAACCCCACACTTAGCTCATTGCTTATCCTCAAGCAATCAAAAGTAAAATAAGGAAAATAAACCACTAAGGAACAACACTTAAACTGACAGACAAGCTAGAGATCTCCTGCACATATCCTTAACAAGCGTAAGTGAAACAAAAAGAAACGAAGCAATCAATTCAAGTATATCAACCAAGATGCCAATAATTCGCAAAATATTATCTCAATACAATTACTCAAAACCAACTCCTCACCAGATTCACTATAAATCACTCAAAGTGTTTAAAGGGTAGTGTTTAATCGCTCAATGCATCAACTACTGCCTTACTTACTATATGATTGCTCTTAAATCCTACTCCTACCACTTATGTAGAGTCAACAACCATGTCTAGAGGTCTTTATAAGGGTTGTTGATGTGCATAAATTACACATATCTAAATGGGGTTTTTAAGATTGATTTTGTGGACATTTGGATGTGAATTGGTCCCAACACTCACCCTATGCGTCTGTTTGTATGCATTAGGTTCAAAAGAAGTCAAAGAAGGATAAAGGGAAGAATTGGAGCATAATTGGACGTCGAAGCTGCCGAAACAAGCTAAGTACGAGCATGAGGAAGTTGAACATGGCCATGTTGGTTTCAACACTGCCCGTGTTCCCAACACGGGCACCAAGGGTGTAATCGGGTTTTCTCTACCTTTACTCATTGTTGTAATTGAATTATTGTGTATTTTGATAATGAACATGATTAGCTATATTGATTAAATCCATTGGGATTTTTTACTATGTTGGCTTAGTATTATTTTGTTGGATTGTTTGGATTAGTTTTATATTCTTCTCGCCTTCAGTATTAATAAGATAATGCATTGTTGATGAGACGTTGTGAATTGTGTGTTTAGATTGCTTTGTGTGATTGAGAAGTCCATTTGGCAATTGGAATTTTGAATAGCAAGAACTAGTTAATAATCGCTTAGAGATAAGGATAATTAACTAGCCGGATTAAGAATTAACAAAGCTTAATAGAGGCGGATCAAAGCTTAATGCTAATTTAAAAATCAATCGTTAAGAAGAGATTCCAACTTTAGGTTATCAGATTTAGGAATACAGTTATCTCGAGAGAGAAACCGAATTCGGTTAAGAATTCGTCCACGGGTAGCATAATTAGACTCACCAATCCTTTATCTTTTGTTTTATTGCCAACTAGTTTAGGTTCCCTTTGGTTTGCTTTCTTGTCTTGGTTATTTTAGTTATCAATTACTCCTGCATCTCCCTTAGAATTTAGCTTGTAGCTATTAGTTAGTTTAGAAATTATTCATCACTCATTTTAGGTTAATATAACAAAGAACAAAGGAGTAAATCTGGGCTTTCACTTTCCCGAGGAATACCACCTTGATACTCGGCATTAGTGCTAGACTGCATCGATAGGTACACTGCCTTAGATTGTAGCTAACACAATTTAGCCTATCAATTTTTTGGCGCCATAGCCGGGGACTTGTTTGAAAACTAGAGTGAAATTTGCTATTTGTTAATTTAGCCAATTTTTTTTTCTTTTCTTATTATTTTATCATTTTTATTTTTATTTGTTTATTTATTTTATTTTTTTTGTACATATTTATTTAGTTTAAGTTTATGATTCAGATAGTGAATGATAAGGAGGTTCAATGCTAAACTCAAACTCTTTGTATGACACGTTGGAGAATGGGATTAGGAACCAAGAGAGTGCTAAAAATTGGGATACCCGTGCATCTTTAGAAGCTCGAGTGGAATCGTTTTGCAGGGCTACCGATCAACTCTCCACTCCTATCCTTTCATCTCAAGTTTTTTGTGAATTTTGTTTTGGTTTACATTTGAGTAATGATTGTCCATTATATAGTGATGTTGCTCATAATTCTTATAACTATGAACAGGTGAATTATACGGGAAGTTGGCCAAATGACTCGTATGGAAGCACCTACAATCAAGAATGGAGCACTCATTCACCCTTTGGATGGAGCTTAGATGGCCAAGAACCACCAGAATTTCAGGAGCCTAATCTTGCACCATCAACTCAAGGTGAAGAGTTAGTGTCAGAGGAGCTGATGATGAGGTTTATTGGAAGTCTTGAGGATAGATTCCAACAAACAGAGCGGATACTTGAAGATCAACAAGCCTCGATTAAGAATATAGAGCATCAAGTAGGCTTGATCTTCAAGTTACTAGCTGAAGAGCAATTGGGAACGCCATCAAACGCTACTGAATCGGAGGAACATTTGAGCGCCGTCACTTTGCGTTCAGGTGAGAATTTTTCTAGTTTATCTATTATTTTTGATGATGATGCTTATGTGCAGGACGACTCTTTGAACATGGAGATAGAACCAGAAAAGGAAGAGGCAGACATGATCCCTCTGAAAGACTACCAATAGGAACGTACAGTCGATGATGCTGAGTTGCAGTTAGAGGAATTTTTGGTGGATTTTCCACAAGTCCGTTCAATGATGGAAGATGAGCATGAGTTATCCAATGAAGAAGTCTTAGAGGAGCTCGAGTGTCTTCTAGCAAGTGAACCAAGCCAAGGACTGAAGAATACCATCGACACTCCTAAAGAAATTGCCCAACCATCAATCCTTCCAATTATTGAGACTCCAGCTTTCAAATTGGAAGAGCCCCTACAGCATCATGACTACGTTCAATTATACGAGGAGCGAGTTTTACCCATCATACTGGCAGCTTGCTTGACAGTCCGTAAGAGGAAGTCGACGATTATCCCTTTGAGCGGATACTTGAAGCCTTTTGCTTGGAAGAAGGATGGATGGTCGTCAATCCCCACCATTTGCTTTTCACCATGAGTCAGCTTTAGGAATACAGTTATCTCGAGAGAGAAACCGAATTCGGTTAAGAATTCGTCTACGGGTAGCATAATTAGACTCACCAATCCTTTATCTTTTATTTGATTGCCAACTAGTTTAGGTTCCCTTTGGGTTTGCTTTCTTGTCTTGGTTATTTTAGTTATCACTTACTCCTGCATCTCCCTTAGAATTTAGCTTTTAGCTATTAGTTAGTTTAGAAATTATTCATCACTCATTTTAGGTTAATATAACAAAGAACAAAGGAGTAACTCTGGGCTTTCACTTTCTCGAGGAATACGACCTTGATACTCGCCATTAGTGCTAGACTGGATCGATAGGTACACTATCTTAGATTGTAGCTTACACAATTTAGCCTATCAGTTGTAATGGGGATTAGGTAAGGGTAGGTAAATTTGGTAAGAGTTGAACCTATGGTGTTCTGCAATGAAATACATGACCTGCACACAAGTCACAATAATCACAAGGGGTAAACAATGGATAGTAGTCTAAGGTGGGAAATAGGAATCAAGTCAAAATGTAAACTCCGAAAAGCAATTAAACAATTAGCTCACTTACTTCCTTTCTTTTCATCACCATTCCCTCTTATTCTTCTTATTATTATTTTTTTTTCTTCTTTTTGTTTTCTCTTTTTTTTCATAAGGGAAGAACATTCACATAATAGAGTGAATTTCTTTTGGATTGAAGAAAGCTGCCACAAGATTCCAAACTATTCCCAAGACAAAAATTCCCAATAAAAACAACTCATATGCAAAATCATAACCCAAAGCAGAATAAAACTAAGTGGTAATGGAATATGATAAAAAAAATGGTGAAAGAAAGGGTTATCTACAGAATCAATAAAAGAATGAAGGCTATTTGGCTAGAATGAAAAGCCTAAGTGCCTCTATCATACCAAAGTGTTAAACTCTCCTTGTGGCCCTCATAAGCATTATCGAGCAAGTTTTAAAAGTAAAGATAGTAATTTGCACTCTCAACAAGAAATAAATACAAGCATATAAAGTGTATGCTTACAATTTAGGCTCAATTTTTCACAAGTGTGCTTTTGAGTATCTTCCAAATAAAAATCATCAAAACAGAATTAAATAAACCAAAGCAACTTAGTGCAAAACTCAAACTATTTATCTTACATTCTTCCGCAAAACTCAACACTATCGGTTTTACCCGATCACATGGACATAAACAGGATTTCAAAATCAAGTCAACAGTAAGAGCATCGAAACAAAGTGAAAAATTTTCAAAATTTTACAAAATTTTGCACAATGAATAAACAAATAACTGAGATGGGATAAATATCACCCACCCCACACTTGAAGAACACACTGTCCTCTGTGTACAAAATATATAAGAAATGAAAAAGGAAAAAGAGCTAATACTACCCTGACTATGGCTCCGGAGTGAAAAGAGGTGCATCATCAGGGATATCAAGGCATTGGGTAGTCTACGGTAGAGGAGTGGCTGCAAATAATAAAATAAAGAATTAAAATCGAAACTGAAACAAAAATTAAATAAAATATGAAAACTAAAACTAATAAAATGTTTCAAAACAAAAGGTTAAAATATTAGAGATTAAAGATAAAAATTGGGGTGCCTCCCAAAAGCGCTTCTTTTTTATGTGATGAGTCTTCTTAGCTGGACTCATGGTGAAACGCAAACGGGCGTGATTGACGACCATCCATCCTTCTTCCAAGGAAATGTCTTTAAGTATCCGCTTAGAGGGATAATCGTCAATTTCCTCTTCCCGACTGTCAAGCAAGCTGCCAGTATGATAGGCAAAACTCGCTCCTCGTATAATTGCACGTAGTCATGATGCTGTAGGGGCTCTTCCAATTTGAAAGCTGAAGTTTCACCAATTGGAAGGATCGACGGTTGGGCAATTTCTTCAGGAATGTCGATGGTTTTCTCTAGTCCTTGGCTTGGTTCACTTGCTAGAAGAAACTCGAGCTCCTCCAAGACTTCTTCATTGGATAACTCGTACTCATCTTCCATCATCGAAGGGACTTGTGGAAAATCCACCAAAAATTCCTCTAACTGCAACACAGCATCATCAACTGTACGTTCCTGTTGGTAGTCTTTCAGAGGAATGATGTTCGCCTCTTCCTTTTCTGGTTCCATCTCCATGTTCAAGAAATCGTCCTCGACAGAAGCATCATCATCAAACATAGTAGATAAACTAGAAAAATTCTCACCTGAACGCAATGTGACGGTGCTCAAATGTTCCTCGGATTCAGTAGCGTTTGATGGAGTTCCCAATTGCTCTTCAGCTAGTAACTTGAAGATTAAGCCTACTTGATGCTCTATGTTCTTAATCGAGGCTTGTTGATCTTCAAGTATCCTCTCTGTTTGTTGGAATCTACCCTCAAGACTTGCAATAAACCTCATCATCAGCTCCTCTGACACTAACTCTTCACCTTGAGTTGATGGTGCAAGATTAGGCTGCTGAGATTCTGGTGGTTCTTGGCCATCTAAGCTCTCATCCAAGGGTGAATGAGTGCTCCATTCTTGATTGTAGGTGCTTCCATAGGAGTCATTTGGCCAACTTCCCGTATAATTCACCTGTTCATAGTTATAAGAACAATGAGCAACATCACTATACAATGGACAATCATTACTCAAATGTATAGCACAACAAAATTCACAAAAAACTTGAGATGAAAGGATAGGGGTGGAGAGTTGATCGGTAGCTCTGCAAAATGATTCCACTCGAGCTTCTAAAGATGCACAGGTATCCCAATTTTTTACACTCTCTTGGTTCTTAATCCCGTTTTCCAACGTGTCATACAAAGAGTTTGAATTTAACATTGAACCTCCTTATCATTCACTACTTGAATCATAAACTTAACTAAATAAATATGTACAAACAAAAACAGAAATAACTAATAAAAAAAATGGCTAAATTAACAAATAGCAAATTTCACTCTAGTTTTCAAACATTCCCCGGCAACTGCGCCAAAAACTTGATGGTTGCTATCTATATAGCTACAATCTAAGGCAATGTACCTATCGATGCAGTCTAGCACTAATGGTGAGTATCAAGGTCATATTCCTCATGAAAGTGAAAGCCTAGAGTTACTCCTTTGTTCTTTGTTATATTAACCTAAAATGAGTGATGAATAATTTCTAAACTAACTAATAGCTACAAGCTAAGTTCTAAGGGAGATGCAGGAGTAATTGATAAATAAAATAACCTAGACAAGAAAGCAAACCCAAAGGGAATCTAAACTAGTTCGCAATTAAACAAAAGATAAAGGATTGATGACTCCAATTATGCTACCCGGGCCACGATGCTGTTAAAGCCTATATGCGATGTATAGACTCTTGTAACCATGACATATTTGATTACTCCTGAATGATAAGGAAAAAAAAAATTGGGGTGGACGAATTCTTAACTGAATTTGGTTTTTCTCGAGATAACCGAGTTCCTAAACCTAATAACCTAAAGTTGGAATCTCTTCCTAACGATTGATTCTTAAATTAGCATTAAGCTTTAATCCGCCTCTATTAAGCTTTGTTAATTCTTAATTCGGCTAGTTAATTATCCTTATCTCTAAGTGATTATTAACCAGTTCTTGCTATTCAAAATTCCAATTGCTAAATGGACTTCTCAATCACATAAAGCAATCTAAACACCACAATTCACAACGTCTCATGAACAATGCATTATCTTATTAATACTAAAAGCAAGAAGAATACAAAACTAACTCAAACAATCCAACAATATAACATTAAGCCAACATAGTAAAGAAATCCTAATGGATTTAATCAATCTAGCTAAACATGTTCATTATCAAAACCTACAAGAATTCAATTACAACAAAGAGTAAAGGTAGAGAAACCCGATTACACCCTTGAATGAAAGTAAACAGCCCCAATTCCTCTTGCTCAATCTTGAATCGATCCTTGTTCCTCTTGGTCAAATTGAAATCAATCAATGAACCTCACCCAATCTTCAATCTTCGAAGGGAATCCGATTGAAACCTTGCTCCAAGTCTCCTTTTCCCTTAGTTTCAGCTTAGAAAACCCTTAGGGAGAGAAAAATTAGGGTTTAGGACGTTCTCCCCTACTCTCTTTCTTTCTTTCCTCTCTTCTTTCTTTTAATTAATTCCCCCTTTCACTGCCAACACGACCGTGTTGATGCCCATGTTACTCTCTATGGCCGTGCTCCCTAAAAACTTCTTTTTCTTTGATATTTGATGCACTAACACGGCCGTGTTGGTGCCCCTGTTGGGAACACGGCCAGTGTTGAAACCGACACGGCCCTGTTCAGCTTCCTCATGTGCATACTTAGCTTGTTTCGGCAGCTTTGACATCCAATTATGCTCTAATTCTTCCTTTTATCATTCTTTGACTTCTTTTGGTCCTAATGCACACAAACAGACGCATAGGGTGAGTCTTGGGACCAATTCACTTCCAAATGTCCATAAAATCATTCTTAAAAACCCCATTTAGATGTGTGTATTTTACGCACATCACTATGTTAGCTTTGTACTGAACTGGTAAGATTATTTGAGTTTTCTTTCTTATATTCTTTTTGTAATTAATAATATAAATCCAGTTTTAGTTACATTGATTGTATTGATTACTATTCATAGAATTCTTTTAGCAATTGAGAAATTCTGATTGAGTTTGGAAATTTAATTGCAAGAATAGGTTAATTTTCACTTAGAGGTAAGGTTAATTAATTTGTCAGATTAAGAATTAACAAAGCTTAATTAGAGGTGGATTAAAGCTTAAGGCTAACTTAACAATAAATCTTTAGGAAGAGATTCCAACTTTAGGTATTTAGGTTTAGGAATTTGGTTGTCTCAAAAGAAAAACCGAATTCAGTTTAGAATCCGTTAATGGGTAGCTTAATCGGACTCAACAATCTGTTATCCTTTGTTTGATTGCCAACTAGTCTAGGTCCTCTTTGGATCCACTTTCTTGTCTTGATTATTCTCTTTGCTCATTCATTCTCGCACCATATTTAGAATTTAGTTTTTAGTCATTAGTAAATTTAGAAACCTCCATTATTAATTTTAGGCTAGATAACAAGGAATGAAGTAGTAACTCTAAGATTTCACTCTCCTGAGGGATACAATATTTTAATACTTGTCGTTGTGCTAGGCTGCATCAATAGGTTCACTACCTTAGTTGTAGTTGCACAAGCATCGCATTAAGTTGTTTGCGCCGTTGTTGGGGACTTTGTTTGAAAACTAGAGTGAACTTTGCTATTTGTTACTTTAGTCATTTTTCTTTTCTGTTTTTTTCATTACTTTGCATTTAGTTATTCATTCATTTATTTGTTTGGGTTTTTGCTGCCTTGTTCATTTCAGGTAGTTTATGACCAGGAGTTCTAATCCTACACCAGTAGACCCTCTGCTCGAACTAGAGCAATCCCTTAGGCAGCTGAGAAAGCGATTAGACATGGAGGAGGAGCATATTGAGATTCCTGTCCATACACTAGTAAATATGGGAGAGGGCAACAACAACATCATTGAAGCAAAAAGGATGATGAACGAGTTTGCTAGACCTTCCCTAGAGGGGACGCACACCAGTATATTGAGGCCACCTGTTGCAGCAAATAATTTTGAAATTAAGCCAAATGTCATTCAGATGGTGCAGCAAAGTGTACAGTTTGGGGGCTTGCCTAGTGAAGATCCTAATGCCCACATCACCAACTTCTTAGAGATTTATGATACCTTCAAGATAAATGGAACTATTGATGATACCATTTAGCTTAGGTTGTTTCCATTTTCCTTGAGGGATAGAGCAAAGAGATGGCTACAGTTCGTAACAGCCAACACCATCACCACCTAGAGTTCTTTGGCTGAGAAATTTCTTTATAAGTACTTTCCTCCTACTAAGACTGCAAACATGTGTACCCATATTTCTTCTTTTGTGCACTTTGATGATGAGAGCATGTATGATGCGTGGGTACAAGGACTTGTTGAGATGTCACCCACACTATGGTTTGCCATTATAGATACATGTGCAACCTTTTTACAATAGGTTGAACTCAGCTACGAGGCAGATGGTAGATGCAGCTACAGGTGGGCCATCAATAGTAAGACGCCAGAGTAGGCCCAAAACTTAATTGAGGATTGGCCATGAATACATATCAATGGCAATCTTCTAAGAGTAGGCCAAGACGGCAAGGAGTGGTGAACCAGGTAGATTTTACATCAGCCTTGGCAACTCAGGTGGAGCTTTTGGCCAAGAAGATCGACCAGCTCCAGATGCTAGTCCATGCAGCACAGCTTGGCTCTGAGTTTTGTGGTGGCTCTCACTACAGTGCAAACTATAATATGGGAGGTATGTTTGCTTCTTCTTCATCTTCTTCTGCTGACCTTGAACAGGTTGATTTTATGGGAAATGCGCCCAGGCAGCAGAATAACCCGTACAACAATACATACAACCTAGGGTGGAGAAACCGTCCCAACTTCGGGTGGCAAAATAACAACTCCCAATGTCTACTAGGATTTTAGCGGTTACTCCAGCAGCAATTCCAACAGCAGACTGTTCTCCCTCAACTACCTCAGAACTAGGAGAAGAAGCACAATTTAGAGGAGTTGATGATGAAGTTCGTGTCCATTTCAAAGAACAAGTTTCAGCAGAGGGACACAGCTCTTAGAAATCAGTAGGCCTCCATATAGAATTTGGAGAATCAAACAGGCCAAATTTCTAAGATGCTGGCTGAGAGACAGCCAGGGACGCTTCCTAGTACCACAGAGTCAAACTCGAGGGAGCATGTCAAGGCTATCACCTTAAGATCAGGTAAGCATTTAGCTAGTTCTTTACCTATGGCTGATGATGATGTTATTGTGTAGGATGAGCCAGCCAGGAAGGAATAAAGCCTGAGGTGACAGAGCCTGTGTGACCAAAGGATAAGAAGAAGAGTCTTGTGAGGGAATACCATCCTCCAATTCCATATCCTGCCAGGTTGAAGCAAGAAAAGATTGATCAGTAGTTTGGTAAGTTTTTGGATTTATTTAAACAGTTGAGGATTAATCTACCTTTTGTTGAGGCTATATCGCAGATGCCCAGGTATGTGAGGTTCCTAAAAGAGATTCTAAGCAACAAGAGGAAGCTAGAGGACTTGGGACTTGTGACACTAAATGAGGAGTGAGTATATTTGAGTCTAGTGAGTATATTATTTTAGTTTTCTACCTTGTGAAGAAATAAGTCATGGGTTCTTTCAAGACCTTTGCGAACTTATAAAGACCTGCACTAGCGAACCTAGTCTCATTGCTCACGTCCTTCCTTTCTTTTGTATTCTTTCTCTACCCCTGAGTTTAAATCAATTTGATTTGATCCTTATGGTTAGCCATAAAAGAGAATAAAGAACTTGTGATTTCTTTTTCTATCGAATATAAAATCCTACCTATGTTCTCATTCTTTCCTTAGAGGAACAAGGAAGGATGGAGATGCCAATGGTGCAAATTCTGAATTAGAATATTTAGGAGTGCCTCGATTCTCATCGTTCTTTCCACTAAAATATTTATCTGTGATCATTCCAAGAATGATATCTGTCACAATCGAATTTTTTTAATTAATAATTAATATTCATTAGCATGTCATTAAACATGTCATTTGCATCATAATTATGTATGACCTATTTTATTATATTAGGTGGTAGATAAATCAATTATTTAGTTACATATTGATCTAATTGAAAAGTAATGATTTTGGACTAAATTAGAAAGTTAGAAAGAAAGAGGATTAAATTGTAAAAATTCCTACTTTTAACACCAATTTACCATCTCTTCATTTCTTCATTTCTAGGGTTTTCACACTATGAAAATTGCATGCAACCAAATACTTAAGCCTCGTGAGCATATTGTTTTAGTTTTCTACATTGTGGGAGATCATGTTGTGGGTTCTTTCAAGAGCTTTTTAGACTTATCAAGAACTTGCACTGACGAACTTTCACTTATCACTTACGTCATTCCTTTCTTTTTTGTTCTTTGTCTACCCTTGTGTTTAAATCAATTCTATTTGATCCTTGAGTGTAGCGTATAAAAGAGAACAAAGAACTTATGATTTCTTTTTCTTATCGGATCCAAAATCCTACCTATGTTCTCATTTTGTTCATTTTTATCATGCCACTCTTTCTAATCTTTATCTATTATGAGAGTTTGGTTTCATTTGGGGACTATAAACACGAGTGTTTAGTAAAAGCACATGGAAGCGACAATCATAGGCACCAATCTAATGCTTGGACAAATGCGAAGAAAGAAAATTAGTTAATCAAGTGTTGATATCATTCTCAGAATGTTTGCGGATGAATCTGTTGGAGAAGAGAGGGAGTGACGAGAATCGAAGCACGCCTAAATATTTCGAATCAGGATTTACACCATTGGGATCTCTGTCGTTACTTGTTCCACTAGGCACTAGGACTCCTGATGATATAAGAATTGGAAATAAATCGGATTTGATCTTTACGCATACCTGTATGGAAAAGTATAAAGAAGTTTGTATTTCTTTTGTTACCAGATCCAAAATGCCACCCATGTAATCATTTTGTTAGTCTCTTATTGCCTCTCTTTCTAATCTTTGTCTACTATGATGGTTTGGTTTATTTAGGGAGTAAAAACACCAGTGTTGAGTGAAAGCATGTGGAAGTAGTAGTCACAGGCATCATACCAATGCTTGGACAAAAGCGAAGAAAGAAAATTAGTTGATTGGGTACAAGCACCATTGGGGTCTCCATCATTCCCTATTCCTCTAGGCATGAGGACTCCGGATGACATAAGAATTGATGTAAGGAATCATGGGAACATAATTGAGAAGCTTTACCTATGGCATTGAAGCGTGACTTGATTATCAAGTAGGACGAGATGCAAATCCACATCCATAATGGAGAAATCATGTTGCTTTCGATTAATGGAAGTAGGAATGCATGCGTTTTAATATTTGTCATGCATGTAATGAAGTAGTTTGGGTCGAGGTGTTATTAAGTATACCCACACAGATTTTCTCTTGCTTTCATTAAGCTAGCTCGTAAAATTTTGGACTAAGAGAGAATAAAGAACTTGATCATTACACTTAGCTGTTTCTAAAAGAATAACGAACTTGTGATTTCTTTCCTTATCGAACCCATAATCCTATCTATGTTCTTATTTTGTTCACTTCTTTTGTACGTCCCTTTTAGAGGAAAGAGGAAACGATGTGAATCCAGGCACAATCAAATATCCCGATTCAGGATTTGCACCATTGGGGTCTCCATCATTCCTTATTCATCAAGGCATGCAGACTCCTAATGACAGAAGGATTGGCTTAAGGAATCATTGGAATACAATTCAAAAGCTTAACCGGGGTCTCCATCATTCCTTTTTCCTCTCTAGGCTCACATCTCTCATGGCTTTTCACACAACTCTCCTTTTCTTGCACTTTTAACTCTTTTTCCCTTTAAAGCGCTTTCTCTCTCTCTTTTAGCACCTTCTGATCCTCATAAACTTGCTTAGGAGATAATGGTATAAGTGTAATAGGTTTGTTGTTCAGCATAAAAGAATATCGATTTGAATATCCATTATGCACAAGTCGCCTATCATATTGCCATGGATGTCCTAATAATATATAACTTGCATGCATAGGAATGATATCACATAAAACTTCATCATGATAACTTCCAATAGAGAATGATATCAATGCTTGCCTATTAAGCCTTATTTCCCTACAATCATTCAACCATAACAATCTATAGGGTTTTGGATGTTTAGTAGTAGGTAAATGCAACCTATCAACTAAACTAGCACTAGTAATATTGGTACAACTTCTCCCATCTATAATCAAGCTACATACCTTATCTTGGACTTGGCATCTAGCATGAAAGATGTTCTCTGTTCGAACTTTATTCTCTTCCTTTGTTTGCATATTACGAGCACGTCTTATAACAAATAACTCACCATTAGGCCCAATTTGCTCATCTATGTCACTTGCATCCTCAAGCTCGGGCATGCGTTCTTCATCATCATCACTATCACTCTCAATATCATCATTTTATATAGGCACCATTACACGCCTATTTGGAGATTGTGATGCAATATGTTCTCGCCCTAAACATTTAAAACACTTAATATCTCGAGGTCTAGTGTTAGAAGTTTTAGGTTCACCTTTCGTTTTAGTGTTGCCCAAATCTTTCCCATTCCTGCTAATATATACTTTTGGCATGGAAAAGCTCTTGTCACTGTCTTTCCAATTTGGTTTCCATATGGAAGTTGTATTTCGTGAATTGTACCTAGTCGTTTTACTCTTTAATTGCTTTTCAATCTTCATGGCTTTATGTAGCATGTCCTCCATCTCAATATATTCTTGCACTCTAACACATCAGTAATGTTCTTGTTCAATCCACTCAAGAACTGTGCCATAGTTGCCTCTCTTTCCTACTCTATGTTGCCTCTTACTATTGCAATTTCCATCTCTTGATAGTACTCCTCTACACTTTTAGATCCTTGTACCAATCTCTATAGTCGATTGCATACATCTCTATAGTAATGTTGGGGTACAAATCTCTTCTTCATTACGGTTTTCATCTCTTGCCAACTAATAATAGGTGCTTCTCCATTTCTCCTCCTACTAAAAAAAAATTGATCCCACCAAATTATATCATCATCTGTGAATTCAACAACTATGAGTTTTACCTTTTTCTCTTCGGAGTAGTTATGACAATCAAAGATGAAATCTACTTTCTTTCCTCATTCCAAGTATGCTTCAGGATCGGCTTTGCCTTGGAACTTGGGAATCTTCATCTTTATATTTCCAAAGTTGTTATCTTGCCTTCTATGCCCTTGTTCATTATCATCAATGGACTCATCATCATGCCAGCTCCCTCTACAAATTTGTCTAAGTGCGTGTTGGTTTATGTGGTTGGCATTGTTGTTGGGGCCATTTTGATTTGTTTCCACCCTCTCCACTCGATCACCAAATCTCGAAGTTGCCTCCTTATACACTCCAAATGCTACATAACTTGTAACATGGCTTGCTTCGATGGATCAGCCTTAATGATACGAACATGGCTAACTTGTGCCAAACCCGTATTCAATGTTGATATCTTCACCAAGGATTGTTCACCTAATCAAGAAAAAAAAAACTCTAACTCCCAACAAGACCCTTAAATAACTTGTACTTAAGAACCTTAGTTATAAAGAATTAAAGGTTGTTTAACATAAATAAAAGTTTAGATTAAATTAAGTTTGTAAAATATGAAGCTTTCACTTGATAAATTCACTAAGTTCATAAAGAACAAAAGAAGAGAATTAACTGCAAAATAATTAATATTCAACAACTCCCTTTATATAGAA
Source organism: Ricinus communis (assembly GCF_019578655.1). Lineage (NCBI taxonomy): Eukaryota > Viridiplantae > Streptophyta > Magnoliopsida > Malpighiales > Euphorbiaceae > Ricinus > Ricinus communis. The sequence continues at coordinate 28,274,209 of NC_063257.1, read as the reverse complement.
ATTTGTACTAGCTTGCTTATATAGGCCTTAAAAAAACCTAATTCTATAATGATAAGGAAGCAAATAACAATAAGACTAGGAATATAACTCGTAAACTAAAAAGATAACTTAAAACAAGACTCCTAACTATTAAAAGACTTCTTTAAATTAGCAAATACTCCTACAATTCGTCCAACCCTATGCCATATAATAAACATGACATTTGGGCTTAGGTAACATTTAATAAGGGTCCATTCTTAAGTATTGGACTCTAATTAGCTTGACTTGTTTATTTTGGGTCTATTTTGACATGTTCATGTCTCCATATATTGAATTAAGTTGATAAGAGTATCTTAAGGCCCATTGTTTGGATTAAACCAAATCTCACTTGGACTTTGGATCTCTAACCCAAGCTTCAACTCTTGCTTTATGAACGCTTCTAAAGCATCCTTGAACTTCTTCATGTGAGCTCTAGTCATTGATCCATCATATTTGAGTGGCTGTGTACAATCCCAGTTAGATTAGGATTCCTAGTTGGAGAAGACTCCTAGCTTGAGTAGGATTCCTAGTCAGAGTAGGACTCCTAGCTAAATCAGGATTCCCAGCTTCACTTGAACTCCTAATATCATTAGGGCTCCTTGTTGGATTAGGATTTTCAGTTGAATTATAATTCCTTGTTCAAGTATGATTCATTGTGCTACATGGATTCTCATCATTCCCCCTTTCTTTGAAAAGATTCGTCCTCGAATCTTGTCAGAATATTGTGAAAGAAACAAATAAATAATCTCAAAGAACAATACAAGCTCATTATCTATGTGCAAATCATTCACAGAAGTCATTAAAGGAACTTTAGAACAAATAATATTTTCAATGCCAATAAAATCGACATGCTCAAACAACTCCATTGTATCAACCAACACAATCTCACTCATCACTAACTCAACTTTTGCCTCATCTTCGACAATGATTTCTTCAATTTTGGACTCACTTAAAGGTGCCAAATTGTTGTCTTCCTCACTATCTTTAATAATCACATCTTCAAATTCTTCATTGGTGTCAATAGAGAAATTTACCTTCTCTACATCATCAAAATTAGTTTCTAAAGATGGCTTAGACTCGGCTTTATCTTCAAGATGCTTAGCATAACGATGAACCAATCCTTTTAAAACTTCAAAACTATTTCTAAGTGAATCAAGGCTGCTCCTTAAAGATTTTATATCCTTTGAAAGTTCATCATTGGGATCTTGACACGATTGTCTTTCTATCTTCTTTAGCTTAGTTTTAGGATTATAAGAATTTTGTCTACACTTTTCATAATAATCATCATTCTTTCATCCCCACAATATATCATAAGATTGATAAAGATCTCGATGTCCTCTAGCAAATTCCTCTTGACAAAACATCTCACACACACAATCTCACGTGTTCAACACTCAAAGTAAAGATATTTACACTTGTGTTTCACTCAATTCGGCTTTTATCCACTAATGAGCTCACCACTTGCATTTTACCATTCAATCTCTACGCTTTGGCACTTATAAAGGCTAAAATAATCAAATACCAAACAGCCAAAGTTGTAACAACTCAATAACCAACGAATAAGATTTAGAACACACAAGAACACAAACTAAGAGATGAAACTAGACTTAATAACCAAGATTAAGTCTAAGCACAATAAAACACACAAGAATAAGATGAATGAACAAAGAACAAAGTTTAATGAACGAATTAAACGAAAAGGACAGATTTGATTTATGTAGAATACAAAACGTATTTAACACTTAGAACAAAGGAAAAAATGAATTGGCTCTAAAAAATAGCAAAAAATACGAATTGAACAAATAAATTACTCTAGAGAAGAAAAAGAATAACAAAGAATAAGAAAATAATGGGTTGATAATTATTTTTGTTGTTTTTTTACACTAAAAAAACGAATCAACTAACAAAATATAGGATACGTACTTGATTGATGAGCCAAAGCTCTAATACCAAATGATACGAACGTGGCTAACTTGTACCAACCCGTATTCAATGTTGATGTCTTCACCAAGGATCATTCACCTAATCAAGCAAAGAAACTCTGACTCCCAACAAGACCCTTAAATAACTTGTATTTAAGAACCTTAATTATAAAGAATTAAAGGTTGTTTTAACATAAATATAATTTTAGATTAAACTAAGTTTGTAAAATACCAAGCATTTACTTAATAAATTCACCAAGTTCAAAAAGAAAAGAAGAGAATTAACTCCAAAATAATCAACATTCAACAATTCCCTATACATAGAAATTCGTACTAGCTTATATAGGCCTTAAAAAAAACCTAATTCTATAATGATAAGGAAGCAATTAATAATAAGACTAGGAATAGAACTCCTAAACTGAAAAGATAACTTAAAACAAGACTCTTAACTATTAAAGGACTTCTTTAAATGACCAAATTCGTCCAGCCCTAGCCCATATAATAAACATGACATTTGAGCTTAAATAACATGTAATAAGCGGCTCATTATTAAGTATTGGACTCTAACTAGCTTGACTTGTTTATATTGGCCTATTTTAACTTGTTCATCTCTCCATATATGAATTAAGTTGATAAGAGTATCTTGTGGCTCATTTTCTTAATTAAACCAAATCTCACTTGGACTTTGGATCTCCAACCCAAGCTTCAACTCTTACTTCACGAACAATCCTAAAGCCTCCTTGAACTTCTTCATGTGAGCTCTAGTTATTGGTCCATCATATTTGAGTGGCTCGTGTACAATCCTATTGGGACTAGGATTCCTAGTTAGAGTAGGACTCCTAACTAGAGTAGGATTTCTAATCGGAGTAGGACTCCTAGCTGAATCAGGATTCCCATCTTCACTTGAACTCCTAATATCGTTAGGGCTCCTTGTTGGATTAGGATTCCTAGTTGAATTAGAATTCCTTGTTCAAGTAGGATCTGTTGTGCTACATGGGTTCTCATCACTTGACAGTCTACAATAACATAAAAAGGAACAAAGAAATCTAACAAATAACAGTCTCTCGCGTGTTTACATTCAAATGATATGACTCGCTGATAGGAAATCATCATCTTAGGAACCATACACCCCAATAACTAATGAGTTATGATACATGTGGAATGAAAGAAAATACCTTCCAATCAAGACGATCCCAAAACCCAAGGATCTCCTCAAGTGAATTTAGAGAAAACTAGTTCCAATAATGAAACTAGCACTTGAGTTCAACTTCAAACGCCACAAACCAAATATGATTTGATAAGGTAAGAATCAAACATAAGATTTTGACTAAACAAAGCCACAAACTAAAAAAATTGTTTGATAAGTTCAAAGTTCATGCAAGAACTTAAGCAAAAACAATCACAAAAAGTAAATAAAGATTATCATTCGTTAATTGATTATAACAAATTAATTTGGCTTTGATATTTATAGTCGAAACAAGATAAAGAACCCTAAATGGATGTCTTTTGAGCTCTCCTATGCTTTCGCCTTTAATCCCCATTAAAACTTATTAAAAGTGGTTGTTTTTACATTGATTGCACTTATTTTGTAACTCCCAAATGACAACTAATCATGTGCATCCATTTTATGACTCCAAATTATAACTAATCATGTGCATCTATTGTGTAACTCCAAATGACAACTAATTCCACTCTAACTTAAGAAAGCCTAATAAAAATGAACATAAAAGGGCTTCAAATGAATTTTAAACCTTTGAGTTCAGCCCAAACTTATTGCACTAAATTGATAATTTTGGTCCCTTTTTGCAATCCTAAGCCTTAAGCTGAGCCTTCTTGTGTTTGAACACTCCAAATGTTTTTAATTAAGCCAAAAAAGCTTCTTACATCCTTTTGGACTTGGATCTTGTCATTGGACCTCCTTGAAAGCTTAAAGGATCATTTGTAGTTCTTGCTTTTATTGCATCATTCCCTGTCTCCTTCTAAGGATTCGTCCTCGAATTAGCCTCATTATCAACTTCATCAACTACATCAAATAAAGAAAGATCAGCAACATTAAAAGAAGCACTTACATTGCCATACTGACTTGGCAAATCTAGCTTGTAGGCATTGTCATTAATTCATTCAAGGACTTGGAATGGTCCATCCTCTCTTGGCATTAACTTAGACTTCCTTTGGCTTGGAAATCTTTCCTTCCTCAAATGCACCCAAACCCAATCAACCAGCTCAAATACAACTTCCTTTCTCCCCTTATTGTGTTGTTTTTCATATTATTGATTTTTTTTCTCTATTTGAGCGTGCACCTTCTCATATAAGCTTTTAACAAATTCAGCTTTTTCCTTGCCTTCAAAATTAGCCTTATCAATGCGTAATGGCAGTAAATCCATAGGAGTTATGGATTGAACCCATATATAATTTAAAAAGGTGAACAATTTATTGTAGTATGAATACTCATATTGTATACAAACTCAACATGTGGAAAACATTCTTCCCAATTCTTCAAATCTTTTTGAATTATTGCCCTTAATAGTTGTGAGAGAGTCCTATTAACCACCTCTATTTGTCCATCCATTTGTGGATGCCAAGTTGTTGAAAATAGAAGCTTTGTTCCTAGCTTGCTTCAAAGTGTCTTCCAAAAGTGGCTAAGGAACTTGACATCTCTATCACTAACTTGGAACTCCATGCAATCTCATAATTTCTTTACAGAACAGACCGCAATATGAGTTCCATAATCTGTCTCGTGGCATAGAATGAAATGTGCCATTTTGCTAAACCTATCAATAACAGCAAAAATGGAATCTTTTCCTCCCTTTAAGCTAGGTAATCCTAAAATAAAGTCCATAGAAATGTCTACCCAAGGTTCATTAGGTATGGAAAGTGGAGTATACAATTGATGAGGCAACACTTTAAGTTTAGCTTATTTACAAGTGATGCATCTCTCAAATATTTTTTCAACATCTCTTTCCATTTGTCGCCAAAAGAAATTATTACTTAAAACACCTAAAGTCTTTCTCGCACCAAAATGCCCCATCAAAACCCCACCATGTGCCTCCTTCCTAAGCAACTCCCTTAAAGAATATTGAGGCACGCATAACTTGT